>NW_025865830.1:0-1191 GCF_002878395.1 Capsicum annuum
AGATGACTAACTTATTACAACAAATAGGTGATCTGTTGGAAAATAATTAAAATACTAGGGAACTCAAACATTTTTAGGAGAACTCAAATGTTTATCCCATTGTATTAAAGACTTGTCTTTAATTTTAGCTAAATCAATTTAGTTATTACTAATAATTGCTTAATTTGAATCAACAGATGACTAACATGTTGTAACAGATGATTCATTTGTTGGAAATTATCAAACAGATAGAAAATATATTATAATAGATGGGTTATCCATAAGAAAGCAATTAAAATACTAGGGAACTTAAATGTTTTTAGGAGAACTCAAACATTTGTCCCCTCGATCCTTTTGCATTTGATGTATGATACACTATTTTTGTCTTCTTTACCTGTTTCATAAATGTTGTCATGTGTTGTCATGTCCCCTCAAATTTTGTTCGTATATCACTTGGACATTACTTCATAGGTGATTTTATAATTATAATTATGATTTTTGTTGAATTTTTTATTTGGTATATTTGTTACTACTACAATGGATAGAACCTGCAACATGAATCTAATATATCAGTTATTTATTGCAACAAGTGAGTAATCTGTTGCAACATATGACTAATCTATTGCAACAGATGACCCATATATTGGATTCATGCTACAACACTATAATTCAAATCCAATAGAAGAGTAATCTGTTGCAACAGATTAGTCATATATATTGCAACAGATTACTCATATGTTGTAATAGATTAGTCAATATGTTGCAACAGTCAACAGATTACTCATCTGTTGGATTCATGTTACATGTTTTATCATGTTACATGTTTTATCTACTATTGAAAAAATAATTGTAGTAGATACACCCATATAAGAAATTCAACTAAAAATTATAATTTTACTTACTAAAATCACCTATAAGTAATTCTCAAGTAATATACGAATAAAATTTGACCTAAAAAATTTGATCAAGTAGCAATAGTAGCGGTAACAACAATGTTCAACAGTAAAAAGATGATGATGATGAACAAAAAGAGATGATAAAGAAGAATAAGGTGATGATAATGAAGAAGATGATGATGAATAAAGCAACAACAACAATGAACAACAGAAATCACGAAGAGAGAGAAAACTCCAATAAATGAGAAGAGAGAGAACGTGCATTTTTTCCTCCATTTCTAGTTATATTAGGTTTTACATTGGATCAAAGCGTAAA
>NW_025865831.1:0-1237 GCF_002878395.1 Capsicum annuum
CAACATCCATGATATGTCATCAGCCTCCTGATAAGGCAACATGTATGCTGTCACTTAATCCGAGAAGAACACTGAACTCTGTGATTTTGTTTCCATAATTAGTGTAAACTATTTAAAGTATTGTTTAGGGTTTTCTTGGGTGGTACTCGACATTCTGAACCTATTTTGGAATGCACGTATTTTGTTATTTTCTCTCTAGCTTCTTGGCTTGAGAAAAACAATTAACTTTGAAGAGATTATCATCAATATTTTGGGATTTCTACTTTGATCTAATCTGAGAAACACTCGTTGCTATTCATATTGCTATAGTTCATCTTTCAATTATGAATTCAACTTGTTGTATCGATTATTACATTACGAGTGTTTAAATCCCTTTAACCCGAATTATGGGATCTATGGGTTAGGTCAGTGAATATAAATTCCCTAAGTCTGGGAGGATTAGGTAATTAAATATTAAGTAGGTCGAGCGACATTTAGGCATAACTTTGATAAAGACAATCTGTTGTTCCTACCTATCGTGAGAATCATGAATCACTATTATCATCTGTCAAGTACCAAAACCCATAGTGAACATAATTCTGGTTTTCCATAAACTCTTGCTTACAAAAACTGAAACTAAAGTGACTAACAATTATTTGCTGAAGTCTCATAACCCCCAATTTACTAGAAACTACTAACTATCAGTTGATTAACTCACATACAACTCAGATTAACACCATATTCCCTGTGGGATTCGACCCCAACCTAGTTGGATTATACATTGACAACAATCTCTTACATTCTCACATGAGAGGTGTATTTTGAGCGTTATCAATAGTCCATATTTGAACAAGATATTCATCTAAGTAAGCCAAAATAAGTATTTTTATTAGTTAAAAAAAAGGCGAAGATACTAATAGCAAAAAAGATAGAAAAGTCCAAGCGTATGCATATCAGGAGATGGGTTTGTTAGCTTTGGAGAATCTGAATTCAAATTGTACTCATCATAGAGATCTCAAGTTATGTAACATATTCATCATAAGGAACGAAATAAGGTTAGTGATTTTTGGTTAGAAAAATTTCTCGATGAATAAGGCCTTGCCTTGCTTCCTTGGTAGCTAACACTACAAATGGTTTATGTCCTAAGCTCTTTGTTAATGTACCCTATAGCTAAAAATTTGATATATGGTTTCTTGGGTGCTGCATAATTGTCTGTGGTCTATTCTCACCACTTTTGATTATATACTCCCCCACCATA
>NW_025865832.1:0-1119 GCF_002878395.1 Capsicum annuum
CCCTACTAAATTTTTTTCTTATTTTATACTTCTTCATACTCATTTTACACCACGCACCCCTATGATAACCACCCTCAACTTAGGTATTTTCCCTTAATTGAGGTGTATAATGTCCAAGGAGGAGTAGGGACAAAATAGGTTCATTATACTATAAATGGGAAGGTGAATGGTGAAATAAGAAAAATAGGCTACAAGGCTAAAAATTGGGATCAAGAGATATAATTTACACATAGAGGTCATTTAGGCAAAAAGTGGACTAAAATAAAAAATGGCCTATGATCATTTCCTAACCGACTATCCTTTAATCTAGGTAAGACTAACCCAGAATGTTCTGAATTTAACATATAAAGGGAACTAAATAATAACTCATACACCCATAGCCTAGAGTCAATATTATCAACTACTATCTGTTCGATTCATGTTATTGTTCACAAGTGATTATCATGTCCCTAATCCTAATGCCATAACAATATCCACAATATTCACACGTACATACATTCATACAGTTCTAGAATACAACCTTTTAGAGGGGTATGAAAAAATTAGTCAAAACTTAACTACTGACCTAGATACTTAAAACTCTTCTAATTACACAAGAAAAACACAATACGAAATAAAACACAATATAACACCAAAATGTAATACCCCAAAAAATCCAAACCAATATTAGAGCCATGTACCAAACTCATGCATAGTACATCATGGTTCTTTTATAGTTTTGTAAGTAGGTTATATGTATATTAAGTCTTCAAATAACACCCAACTATCAGAAGAATCAAAATATTCCTCACCGATCGAATTCTTGAGAAAGATATTTCCATAGTCAGATTCAAACAAAAATATTTGTCATTATACTTGGAATTTTTGAGATCATGACCTATAAACTGATAGATAATTGAATCATTTTTCCAACGATACTAATTTTGCCTAAATCCAATATCGGAGTACAGAGTTATTCCTATTTTACTCCAGCATATCAGGCTGGAAACTGTGTGATGACATTCATGGTAGCTTACCAAATTTGTGATGCCCTACCACGAAGGTCGTCAGCCTTAGGTATAATACAACTCTTATTTCACGATATTCACGATAGCTTACCATATTTGTGATGCCCTACCA
>NW_025865833.1:0-6259 GCF_002878395.1 Capsicum annuum
ATAAGGAAACAAAATCACAGAGTTTAATAATTCCTCGAATTAGGTGACGACATTCATGACAACTTATCAGGAGCCTGGCGACTTATCACAAATGTCATCAGCTCCTTCTTCAGTTTTAGCACTTCCTGCTTAAGGCTAATGACAAAATGTGATGACCTATCAGATCTTTGACGACTTATCATGGATGTCGTCACTTCTCTACCTCAGCTCCTATGTTCTGCCTTAGGCTGACGACAACTTTGATGTCCTATCAACTCTTTGATGGCTTATTAGAAAATGTCATCACAACTTTTAGCTGAGGTCCATTCTCTATCTAAGGCTGACAATGAAGCTGATAACTTATCACAGGGCTGACGACTTATCAGGAATGTTGTCAGCCACACTTCTCTTCTATTTGCTTCAGATTTTAACTCTTTTTCTTCCATCTTTGTTGGTTCTCATGCATCTTGGCTTCTACTGCAAAATCAAAGATAAAACAATAAAAAATGACAAAAGTTGCTTAAGACTTTGCAATTATTCTCAGTTAAAAGCCTCAAATGTGTTAGCGTCTGCTCATACATCAACATTCTCAACTTAAAACAATTGCTTGTCCTCAAGCAAATCAAACACAACTAAGAGAATACAAAGTACATTTGGCAGTCAATCATCTATTTCATATCAAAACATCGTCACCATCTCCAAGGTCAATCAATTCAAGAACAACTATGTATATTATTGAAGAACAACAATGCAACACACAGGAATCAAGATATGGCACCAACTCAGCAACACAACCATGCATGTATCAAGTTTACACTATCCAAACAAGTCAGTAACTAGCAATGTAACTAGTGTGCCCTCACTACAAAGAAATCCCCCTTTTCTCATATCAGATATCACATATATAGCCATGGGTACAATCACAAGGCACCCATTCTCAGAATGAAGTTCCAATCAATGTAGGGCTGGTATAATACTTGATGATATTTAAAGTGACTAAGCCTCCTTGACACTACACTAGCTTTTGGGGTTTCACTCATTAACCTTTTTCTATTCTTCTCTTTTCTTGATCACACTTATTTAGGATGGGTGCGGTCTTTTCCACAATCACTTATTTTTTTCACAACTATTCTTTTTCTTGCTCTTTTCCACCGCACTCCACTTTCTATTCTTTTCTTTTATTATACCTTTCTTCATACTTATTCTGTATCAAGCACCCCTATGATAGCTACCCTCAACTTAGGCCATTTGCCTAAGTCAAGGTGCACAGTGTCCAAGGAGGACCAGGGCCAAAATAGGTTCATTGTGATATAAACAGGAAGGTGACAGGTGTCATAAGAAGAAATAGGATAAGCAGTCTCAAAGCAGGGATCAAGGGATATTCTACATACAGGGAAGGTCGTTTGGGCTAAAAGTGGGATAATATCAAAATGGCCTATGATCCTTTCCTAACCCCTATCCTTCAACCTAGGTAAGACTAACCGGGCAAGTTCTGAATTCAAGATACAAAGGGAACTAAGTAGAATCTCACACGCATATGGCACACAAGTATATCACAAGTTACTACTTATCCGGTTCATGCAATTGTTTAGCAATGGTTATCAAGTCACTAGGACTAATACCATACAAAGATGCACAGTGGTCACAACTAGATACAAATCACACAGTTAAAGAATTAGACCACTTGAGAGGTGTTTGCAAAATAACAAAACCGTGTTAACTGCCTCAGGTAATTGTATTTCTCCTAGTCAACTACAAAATGTTACAACAAATTACAATATGCCTAAACATGCTGGCTCTACTAGAAACAGGACTCCGGGGAAAAGAGGCACAGCAACAAAAACCTCAAGTGGACATCAACACCCATAAGTAGTCCCACCCTCAACTTATAACCATACATTATTCCCAATGCGTCAAACCAACACAAGAGAGTTAGAAACATACCCATGGAACCATAGGTGAAAAGATCTGATGTCAATCACATAATATGAATACAAACATCAAAATACCTTGGGTTGCCTCCCAAGAATGCCTAATTTAGTGTCGCGACACGACATCATTCAGTTATCCTTTATCCCTCTACTTAGACGATTTGAATTGTTGGCCCATCTCTTGATATTTACTTCTTTTAGGTCCATTGGGCAAAGGTGAGGGTATGATAAGGAATGTTCTATCACGCCACTTTGAAGACTTGAACCGCTTGCCTAATTTTGCATCAAACTTTTCATGTGGGCTCATTGGGAAGCAGTGAGGATCTTAAAAGCCACTAAATATACATCAATCTTTAGGTTTCTTGGCTTTTATGATTGGGGTTATGGTATACCCTTTTGGAAAGATAAACTCCAAAATGTAAGAATTTTCCTTCTTATTTTCAAAATTCATCATTTACTTGGGTGATTCGACTTTCATCACATCCACCAGGCATAATGTTGAAAAGTGGTTCGAATGAGGACTAACTCTTACTTTTGGAGTAGCATCCCTATTAGTATCTTTACTCCAAAATGGACTAGAGTCTTCACAAAGCTTGTGCTTGATTTCTTCTTTTGCCTCTAGCACCATTTCCCCAATCTTGACATCATCCCTCATGGTTGGTTGGGAAATATCCAAGGGTTGATCAACATCAAGCTCATCATCAGTATAGGTTCGTGCTCATCATATTTACACTCTTTGATTAGTCTAAATGATTCCACAGACAAGATATCGTCTAAACATAATGTAGAAGAGTGCTTTGGATGATTGACCTTGATATCCATCTCCCCTATCCTTTCTGTTTCCTTGTTAAATGCCCTAATGTCTTAATGTATATCAAATACGATATCATTGGTTGTGTCCATACGATCTAACAGTAGTTGAAGCATAGATTTAATGCCACTCTTTCCGGTGCTTCGTTCTTTCTTTTCTTGACCAAAAGACTTATCAAAATCATAAGAAGAACTAGAATTTAGGTTAGCACAATGTGGGAAGGGGGAATTTGGGCAAACACTCCAATGTCCATCTTGACGACCACATAAAGAACAATCATACTCCCGATAGGATGGAGATGGTGAACACATCTCTTTCCGGGGAGCATATCTACAGTTTTGCCAAAAGTAAGGTCCATCATAATATGGACATGGATCATCAAGATAAGATTTCCAACCACCAAGATCATGTTCATTCCATGATTCCATAGTAGTAAGTAAACTAAAATAAAAATCTATCCAACACGAGAAATAAAAGTAAACTAAAAACAAATATTTACAAGTTTGAATGCAAGCAAGTAGGCTAGAATTCCAAGCCAACTCAATACGCCAAATTGTTCCCCGTCAACTACGCCATTTTTGATAACGCTCAAACTAGACCTCTCTAATGAGAATGTAACTGATCGTTGTCAATATATTTACCCAACTTTTGTAGTCAGGGTCGAATCTACAGGGGATAATATGAGTGGTGATTAAACTAATTTAAAACTATAGCTACAAGTTGAATTCAAACATATGATACGAAAAGATAAAATGGAGGTTTTGGAGATTAGCCAATAAATGTTGGTCACTTTAGTTTCAGTGTTTGTAATCAATAGTTTATGGAAAACCAGAATTACGATCACTATGGGTTTTAGTACTTGACAGATGCTAACGGTGATTCAAGATTCTCACAGTAGGTAGGAAAACAGATTATCTTTATCGAAGTTATGCCTAAATGTCTCTCAACCTACTTAAGCATTTAGTTACCTAATCCTTTCAGACTTAGGGAATTTATATTCACTGACCAGACATTACCTTAGGTTAATCAACCTTGTTATAACGTCAATTATTAAATGAAAGTTTTTTTTAGTGCTTCCAAGTCCTTGTTGATAGTTCACTTACTACTATAATTGATTTCTTATCTCAAGCAACTCAAAGAAGGTGTTATCTATTGTTTGCAACCAATAGACGATAATTAAAACCTCAAAATTATCAAGGAGTCCTATTACCTTTCAAATCTTGAACACGTAGAATCTTATTAAGACTTAACCCATAGATCCCATAATTTGGGTTAAAGGGGTTTAACCACTCATAATGTAATAATCGATACAATAATTTGAATTCATAATTTGAAAGATGAACTTAAAACATGATGAATAACACCGAGTGTTTCTCAGATTAGATCAAAGTAGAAATTCCAAAATATTGATGAAAATTTCTTCAAAGTTAATTGTTTTTCAAGCCAAGAAACTAGAGAAAAAATAACAAAATACGTGTCTCCAACTTAGGTTCGGAATCCCTTAGAAAACCCTAAACAAGACTTTAAATAGTTTAGCCTAAATAAGGAAACAAAATCACAGAGTTTAATAATTCATCAAATTAGGCGATGGCATTCGTGATAACTTATTAGGAGCCTAGCGACTTATCATAAATGTCGTCAGCTCCTTCTTCAGTTTTAGCACTTCCTTCTTAAGGATGACGACAAAATATGATGACCTATCAGATATTTGATGACTTATCACGGATGTCGTCACTTATCTACCTCAGCTCCCATGTTCTGCCTTAGGCTGATGGTAACTTTGACGTCCTATCAACTCTTTGATGGCTTATCAGGAAATGTCGTCACAACTTTCAGCTGTGGTCCATTCTCTGTCTAAGACTAACGATGAAGCTGATAATTTATCACAGGGCTGGCGACTAATCAGGAATATCGTCAGTCACACTTCTCTTCTATTTGCTCCTGATTTCAACTCTTTTGCTTCCATCCTTATTGGTTCTCATGCATCTTGGCTTCTACTGCAAAATTAAAGATAAAACAATAAAAAACTATAAAATTTACTTAATACTTTGCCATTATTCTCAGTTGAAAGCCTCAAATATGTTAGCGTATGGTCACATGTCAACGCCTTTTGAAGGATGCCAGAGTTTTACATCTTAAGTTTTAAAGCATAGTCCTAATAGTCTCATTATTGTTAGACATCTTCTTGAGAAATGTTCTGTAATATTAAGGAGTAAAGTATATACTTCATTTTGGACCGGTTGACTATCTTCCAGTTTAATTGATTGTAATATTCTATAACGCTGATTCTGGTATCCCACCAAATTTTTAATTGGCTGGTAAATCCTACAATAATCATCTTTGTAATAGTTCTATCATGATTTTTATTAGCTTTGCAAATTGTACTATACATCAACATTTGATGTTCTACTGTGGCAATTTGCCTATCACTATAACCATCTATGTTTAATTTATAATTTTTTTTCCATTATAATATTACACATCACTATTTCTTATTACTGTAATAAAACATCTTGAAGAGTGGGTCTGGGATAGTAGTACATCCTTTGGACCGATTTTCTAGCACGTTTTCATATATTTTGTTAATCTTACTTGAAACTTCATAATTATGATTTGTACTTAAAGAACTAATTTTTAATCTCAAAGCCATGTTGGCAGTATATGCATTTAGCATGAGCAGCTAAGTACATATATTGTCTAGAGCATGGGAAAATTATTTTCATATAAGATATATATTACTTTAATTCATTTATGATGAAACTTCTAAATAAATTATTTTAATATATCTTGTCCTATAATGGGGTTTTTCTAAGTATGGGGTATTCGTTTTCTCTAAGTGTTTGAAGTATCCGATTATTATCTGGTTTGGACGTTGGTCAGCCTGAAAGTGTGGTCTCAGCTAAGGTAAGCATTCGACCCTGTTGGTAGTCCCGTCGCTAAGACAACATTAGGAGAAAATGGAAGTAACAACCATTAAGACTTGTTAGATCCCATAGGACGTAGATGTATTGATATAATTTATTATAGGTTGAATCATTTATGATTATTGTTGTGTGCTATCTTATGTGATAAATTAGGTTTCCCAGTTAGTCTCTAGACAGTATTTTATTTTAATGGATTCCAACAACCATATATACTATCAATTTATCTTCTTAAACAACTCAGATTGCTAATATTGAAAATGATCTTCAAAACTGGAGTATTCCAGAAGAACCTTTTAAAACTATTTACCAACTTGGTAAATTTAGTTTTATTAAAAAACATAATATCAAGACCTCCGAGTCTACTGTCGCCAGTAATAATTCTTTGGAAATTATTCAATTATTAAATAAGCATGACATAAACAGATATAAAAATCAGTTTAATTATCTTCATGTTGGAATTGTTCAGGTAGCTATTAAGCCACTCTTTAGACAAGGCCTTGATATCCCTATCTGTGCTATTCTGAGAGACGCTCGTCTATTAAATTTCGACGATTCTCTCTTAGGGGTAATTCAAAGTAACCTTGCCGACGGCCCGGTATACTTTAATTGCTACC
>NW_025865834.1:0-3817 GCF_002878395.1 Capsicum annuum
ATTTAGCTGCTCATGACGTAATAATACAAGAAACTAGATGAATTCATTCTTTGAAAGATAAACTTACCACAAGATGAATAGAAACTAGAGATTCTCCAATTAAATCACAAAGGAAATCCCAAAATAATGATTAAATTCTATTCAAAGTAATTGCTTTTTAAATCCAAGAAGTTAGAGAGAGAAAATATCCAAGTGTCATGTCTCAAAACTCCAGGTTCGGAACTCTAAAGAAAACCCTAAGCAAGGTTTTAAATAGTTCACCCTGATTATGAAAACAAAATAATAAAATTCAAAAAATCCTTGGATTAGGTGACGCCATTTGTGATAGCCTATCTGGAGGCTGAGGACTTATCAAAAATTTCGTCAGCTTCCTCTTTGCTTTAGACACTTGCTGCCTAACGCTGATGACAAACGATAATGCCCTATCACCTCCTTAACAACCTATCACAAAATGTCGTCATATCTTTCAACTTAAGCGAATTCTCTGTCTATGGCTGGCGATGAAGCTGATAGCATATCATAGGGCTGATGACTTATCACAAATGTCGTCAACCACACGTTGCCTCTATCTACTTCAGATTTCAGCTCATTTGGTTCCATTCTTGTTGGTTCTCAAACATATTCGCTTCTTCTGCAAAATCAAACATAAAGGAATAAAAAACGACAAAAGTTTCTTAAGACTTCACAAGTATTCTTAGTTAAAAGTTTCAAATATGTTAGCATTAGCTCACACATCAACACCCTTAACTTAAAAAAATTGCTTGTCCTCAAGCAGCTTAGCACAACTAAGAGAATACAAAGCACATTTGGCAGTCAATCATCCATATCATCTTAAAACACTTTCACCATCTCCAAGGTCAGTCAATTTAATAACAACTGTGTATATTATTGAAGAACAACAATGCAACACAAAGGAATCAAGATACGACATTAATTCATCTATAACAACCATGCATAGACCAGTATTACACACTCTAAACAAGTTAGCAAATAGCAACATATCTGGTGTGTCCTCACAGCAAAGAAATCCCCCCGTCTTATATCAATAATCATATATGTAACCATAGGGACAATTAATACACTAACTCTCCGAATTAAGTTCCAACCAATGTATGCCAGTTACCATAGGCTTGCCCTTGTTTTCATTGCCCAGATCTTCAGATAGGTCAGCTAGGATCACTATAGGTCTTCTCTTAGGCTTGTAATGTAGCTTAGGGGCTGGTATGATACTCGATGGTATTTAAAGTGACTAAGCCTCCTTGACACTACACTAACTTTCTGGGGTTTACTCCTTAGAATTTTCTACTCTTATCTTTACTTGATCACACTTATTTATGATGGGTGCGTTTTTTTCCACAATCATTTATTCTTTTTCATAATTTTTCTTTTTCTTCCTCTTTTCCTCCGTACCCAGCTTTTTTTTATGCTACCTTTTTTCATACTTATTCTGTATCACACATCCCTATGATAGACACCCTCAACTTAGGTCATTTGCCTAAGTCAAGGTGCACAGTATCAAAGGAGGACCAGGGCCAAAATAGGTTCATTATGATCTAAATAGGAAGGTGATAGGTTTTATAAAAAGAAATAGGCTAATAAGGCTCAAAATAGGGATCAAGGGATATTATGCACATAGGAAAGGTCATTTAGGCTAAAGTGAGATAATATCAAAATGACCTATGAACATTTCCTAACCCCTATCCTTCAAAAAAGGCAAGACCAACCGGGCAAGTTCTGGATTTAACACACAATGGGCACTAGGTAGTATTTCACACACACACGACACAAAGGTACATCCCAAGCTACTACCCATTTGGGTCATGCAATTGTTTAGCAATGGTTATCAGGTCACTAGTACTAACACCATAACAAGATGCACAATGGTCACAGATAAATACATATCACACAGTTATAAAACAAATCTTTGGAGAGGTGTTCAAATATCAACAAAAATATGTTAACTGCCTAAGGTACTTGTATTTCTCCTAGTCAACTACAACATTTTACAACAAATCACAACACGCCTAAACATGACAGCTCTACTAGGAACAAGACTCCGGGGAAAAGAGGCACGACAACAAAAACCCCAAGAGGACATCAACAACAACAAGTAGTCCCACCCTTAACTTATAATCATACATTGTCCTTAATGGTCAAACCAAAACAAGAGAGTCAGAAATATACCTATGACAACATGGGTGCAAAGATCTGATATAAATCACATAATACGAATATAAACAACAAAATACCTTGGGTTGCCTCCCAAGAAACAACTAATTTGGTTTCGTGGCATGACTAGGTTATTTTGACTACTCAGAATTTATCAAGATACGTTAAATGTGCTTCATACTTTATCCTTCCACTCAGATGATTTGCATTTCACCCCCAACATAGAGTCTGACTTCTTGCCTCGATCATAAGGTGGTGGCACAAAAATTAAGAAGTTGAGTAATGGAATAAGCCTAGTAAACCACTCGGCCTTAAAGTGAGGTGTGTTTTTATGTTGCTTATCAAGTGTAAAATAAAAATATAGGATTTTTGTTCCTCATCTTTACACTCTTCTACTATTTTAGATGATTCTACAGACAAGATATCATCTAAAGATAATGTGGAAAAATGCTTCGAGTGAGGCCCAACTAATTGTACTTCAAAATTTACACTATCTACTACACACTCACTTTTATTCAACTTCCCAATATCAGTCTCAAGATCAAGATGTCAATCGAGTGGTTGTAATTCTTAATTTTTCTCCTCAAATTAGCTAATGTCCCCCTCATATTCTTCTTTGTTTAGCCACTGTAAACATGGTAGGAGTGGTAACTCTTTTAGCTTTGCCAACAGCTGTTCTTGATTCTCTAAGATTCGTTTCATTAATTTGTTCTCTTGAATCATGACATCGCACATATATTCAGTATGATCACTTTGACCACAAGACAAACACCAAGATACATTAAATAGGAAAATATCCACATTATATTGTCAAGGTCCCATCCATGCACTTCCAGGAAAATCTGGACAGCAAGCCTCAAAATATGGTCCCCACAATAATAATAAGAATTGTCACAAGAATCTTCATCACTCAAAAAACCATATATCAAGGCTGACATCTTAAGAAAGGTGTGAGAAAAATAAAAATAAAAGAAAATAAAATAAATAAATAAAAAAACAAATATTTACAAGTTTGAATTAAAACAAGTAAAGTAAAATTCCAAACCAACTTAATACGCCAAATTGATCCTCGGCAATGGCATCATTTTTGATAACGCTCAACTTACACATCAATTTAGTGTAAGACGGTTGTCATCAATATATTTACCCATCTTTTGGAGTCGGGGTTGAATCCACAGGGAACAATGTGAGTGGCAATTAAACTAATTTGAAACTATAGCTACAAGTTGAATTCAAACAACTTGCACGAAAAGATAAAATAAGGGTTTTGGAGACTAATAAATAATTTTTGGTCACCTTAGTTTCAGTTTGTAATCAAGAGTTTATGGAAAAAATAGAATTATGTTCACAAGGGATTTTGGTACTTGACAGATGCTACTATTGGTTCAAGATTCTCATGGTAGGTAGTACAACAAGTTATCTTCATCGAAGTTATGCTTAAATTTAACTAATAGTTATAGGTAGGCAAGATAATGAGTGTTTAGTGTTAATTTGTCAATCAAACACCAAAATAACACAAGTGGGTTCTTTAGAAAACCTAAGAAGTGTAACTTTATAACCAATGTAATATCTCAATTAAAATCTTATGTCTATGAGACTTGATAACGCTCAAATTACACGTCAATTTAGTGCAAGGTGATCGTCGTCA
>NW_025865835.1:0-2991 GCF_002878395.1 Capsicum annuum
AACAGCAAATCCCCATCAATCCCCTTTATAACAGATAGCTTCAAATACTTGTCAATGAAAAAGAAATATACAGAAACTAAGAAAAATTCATCACCTTGCCCTCAAAATACTCAATTACAATACAATTCATATGAAAGGACACAGTAAATAGAGTCATAGCTAAAAGGGGAGGCCAAGTGCACTAATATCAATCTAGTCCTCTCAGAACGAGTCTTATCAGTCGAACGATCATCGAGGAATTATGCAATCTGCAAGTTCTATTAGATGTGTCCTCATTATTCTTTGTCATTTGAGAAGCCAAAGAATTCATGAGGAAATCCCACTGACATAACTACCAGCTCGACCACATCGAAACTAGTGACCGCAAATAAGACGGCGTCAACCACTAACCACAAACAAGACACCACCAATCCGAACCAAAAAAAAAACAAAAGCGTGAAACTATTAGATACCAAACCAGCCTTAACAAAGTGCCGATAACTCGAAACAAAATCAAAATCTTTAGACTCTAACAAGCAAAACTGCCTTAATAAAGTGCCAATAAGTCGAAACAAAATCAAAGGCATGAAACTTTCTGCAACGAAGCCATCATTCAAATCATAAATAATATACAATGAGGATAAAGAGACCAAAAAATCTATCTACAGCATTGTTCGGACCTCATAACATGCTGTAAATTAAAAGAGAGAAAGATTCATATAAAAATAATGGATTTTAAAGTATTTTTGGTGAAGAACACGTTTTTAACCATACTAACCAGTAACTTTGTGCACACTGGTTCAAATGACTATAACTATCACGAAGGGAACCTACGGCTATCGAAGTCATCTATCAGCCAACACCCAACATACAATATTACTAAAACCACTTACAACTTACAGAGGTTTGAGATGAAGCAAAAGTAATCAAGAATTAGACGAGATAGAGTGTTACCTCTTTAGGGGCAGCAAAATGAAACTCGTGCCGTCAACGGAATTTTCCTCGCCATCATCGGAAGCCAGAACTTTTAAAGAAAAAAGGAAAATTTTAATGGAAATCTTTCTTACTCAAAATTTTTCAAGAATTTCAAGATTTTTCTGCTCGGATGTTCTTTTTCCCTTTCCCGAGCTTCAAAGAAAATCTTCTTCTTCTTTAATTCTCTTAATCCAAAATTTCCAAACCCCCGATTTCCAAACCCAGCCTCCAAAAAAATCCTTAAAAAAAAGTGACCCCAGTGAGAAAATTTTGTCCCCAAAAATCTCCCCCAAGAGCTCTCATTTTTTTTTTAATTCTCAACCTAGAATTTCTAACCAACCTCTTGGCAGATTTTTCCCCTCAGTTTTCCAAACCCTCGATTTTCAAAGCCCTAAATCCCCTTGAAGAAGAGAAAGAAGACCCTCAAAACAGTGACCCCAAGGGTCTTTATATAGAAGAAAGGATTGGGGCATTTTCAGAATTCGGAAGAAGAAAATTTAAATTCCTATTCGAAAATCTTTTTCCCCCCACAACCTCTTTTCATCAATCTATTGTACCTCTTTTTGTTGTTTCTCCTAAAATCCAAAAATGGATTAGCCAATCAAAAAGA
Organism: Capsicum annuum; assembly: GCF_002878395.1. NCBI lineage: Eukaryota > Viridiplantae > Streptophyta > Magnoliopsida > Solanales > Solanaceae > Capsicum > Capsicum annuum. The sequence continues at coordinate 1,565 of NW_025865835.1, forward strand.
AATCCTCTTTCAAACCAATAGAAATTGGCTAAATACGTACCAGATTCATACCCCCATCCTGAGATTCGTGGAGTTGAACGTTGGGTGAACCAGCTCACCCTCTTTCTAGAAGATTCTCGAAAATTCTTCGCGAATCTGCATGGGTTAGGGTCAGGTCAACTTAAACGGAGTTGGGTCAATTTTGGTTAACGCTGGTTCGGGTAGAATCAACGTTGTTGGGGATGGGTTTCGGAGCTGGGTCAGGTTCAAGGTGGTTGGGTTCAAGACGTAGATGTTGATATTGTCGTCTGTTAATGGAGTTGGTGTATGTTACTGTTTTGTCGAGGAGAAGCTAAAATGGGTCGGGTATGGCTAGTGTGTAGGACTGGTGAATGGAGGTATGGCGTTGGGCTGGGGTAATTTAAAGAGTGGGCTGGGCCTGGGCCGGTTAACAATTAGGGTTATCTGATAACCCCAATTAAATTTAATTGGGTTATTAAATAACCCTAGTTAAATTTAAACGAATTAAAATAATTCCAATTAAGAAATGGTAACTTTTGGGGATTAAGATTAAATTACAATTTAAACGACTTATTCAAATTCTAACCAAATTGAATATCTATTGGTCAATTGCGTTACAATTGGGGCTATTGGTCAATTGCGTTACAATTGGGGCCAATTTGATTTCAATTGAGGTCATATTTAATTACTTCGCTAAATTGAATCGCAATCTGGCATGAACCAAGTAACAAATTAACCTCGAGTTTCCTAATTTGATAAAAATCCAACAAATATTCCTCCAAATAAAATATTTTGAGAGAAAATCATATTTAAAATCAAAATTTTATCCATTTGAATTAATTTTCAAGTTTAATCAATAAAAATCTAATTTTAATAAAAACATTCATTTAAATAACAAAATTTATACACTCGCGTATATAAAACTGCGAAAAATGTATAATCATTAATTAAATGATAAAATTGAATTGAATAAGTAATTTAAACTAGCATTTATTTGAACAAAATAATTGTTGTGATTTTATTTTAAAATTGAAGAAACTCAAAATTAAATTGGGTTGTGGAGGGCGAAAATTAGGTGCCAACAACTTCCCCCTCCCTTTGGGTAGGGTGGATGCAAGTAACCCTGGGCAAAGGGAGGTTGACGTTTCTAATTTTTGTCCGACCACAAATTCATTTCTGAAAGAGGTTGATTTTCACACGAATTTCATGGAATTATGGCCGGACCTCGGTATCAGGTTTCCAACATATCTCAGGTTATATGAGAATTCAGGCCACTTGTGGTTCATAAAGCTTGATTGCAAGCACGATTTTCAAGGAAATTTCACAAGCTATCTCGATTTTAAAGTTTTTGATAAAATCAAAAAGCTGAGGAATAGAGGAATTTAGGGGGAGGTTGGAATGCAGTCGAGTTTTCTACATAGAGCCCA
>NW_025865836.1:0-30912 GCF_002878395.1 Capsicum annuum
AGTTGGCAGTTGTTGTTTTTGCCTTGAAAATTTTGAGGCATTACTTTAATGGGGTTAATGTTGATGTGTTCATGGATCACAAAAGTTTACAATATGTGTTCTCGCAGAAATATTTAAATCTTCATCAGAGAAGGTGGCTTGAATTGTTAAAGGATTATGGTATGAGTGTGTTGTACTATCCATACAATGCTAATATAATGACAGATGCCCTTAGTAGATTGTCTATGGGTAGTATTGCCCATGTTGAGGATGATAGGAAGAAATTAGTCAGGGAAGTTCATCATCTTTCTAGATTAGGTGTTTGGTTGGTGGATTCAGCTGAGATAGTATATGCGTTCAGAATGGTTTGGAATCTTGATTAGTTGCCGAAGTAAAACAAAAGCAAGATAGGGATCTTATTTTGATTAGGTTGAAGGAAACAGTTAGAGATCAGAAAGTAGAGGTTTTCTCCCAAGGAGAAGATGGAGTGCTTCGTTTTAGGTCAGGTTATGTATTTCATGTGTTGATGGTTTGAGGAAACAGATTTTGGGGGAAATAATGGTGCACAATATTTTATTAGTCTAGGATCCACTAAGATGTACCATGACTTACGGTAAATCTATTAGTGGAATGATATGAAGAAGGACATTGCAAAATTTGTAGCTAAGTATTCAAACTGCTAGCAAGTTAAGGTTGGGCACCAGAGGCCTAGTGGTACATTGCAAGAGTTCAGCATCCCCAATTGGAAGTTAGAAGTTGTGAACATAGATTTTGTGATGGTTTTGCCTCGTACTCATTGTCAACATAATTTAATATGGGTCATTGTGGATAGAATGACTAAATCATCTTATTTCTTTCCAGTTCATACTTCTTATTTTGCTGAGGATTATGCCAGGCCTTATATTAGATAGTTGGTTAAGTTACATGGAGTTTGTTTGTCTATCATTTCAGATAGAGGTACTCAGTTTACCTCTCACTTTTGGAAGGCTTTTTAGAAGGGTCTTGGTACCCAAGTTAATCTCAGTACAAATTTTTAGCCTCAGATAGATGGTTAGGCAGAGAGGACTATTCAAACCTTAGAAGACATTTTGCAAGCTTGTGTTCTTGATTTTAAATAAAGTTGGGATGACCACTTACCATTGATTGAGTTTGACTATAATAATAGCTATCATGTCAGTATTCAGATGAATCTATTTAAGACTTCTTATGGGAGGAGATGTAAATCTCCTATTGGTTGGTTTGAGGAAAGTGAGGCTGCTTTGGTAGGGCCAGATTCAGTGTTTAATGTAATGGAGAAACTTTAGTTGATTAGGGAGAGGCTAAAGACAACCCAAAGCCATCAGAAATCTTATGCTGATGTGAGGAGAAGAGATCTTGATATTGATGTTGGTGATTTAGTTGATTTTAAAATCTCACCCATGAAGGGAGTGAAGAGATTTGGCAAGAATAGGAAGCTCAGTCCTCTCTATGTTGGCCCTTATAGAATTTTGAGTCGTCTTAGGAAGGTAGCTTATAAGCTAGAGTTTCCTGCAGATTTAGCTTCACTGCATCTGGTGTTTCATGTTTCATTGTTAAAGAAATGTATTGGTGATTCAGCTATTGTTGTTACTTTAGAAAGCATAGATGTTCAGGATAGTCTTTCCTACGATGAAGTTCCAGTTAAGATGCTTGATCGTTAGATTTGTAGACTAAGGAACAAAGTAGTTTTCTTTGCTAAAGTTCTATGGCAGTATCAGTCCGTTGAGGGAGTGACTTGGGAAGTAGAAGTAGATAGATGTACCAAGTACCCTCATCTTTTCTCTAAAAACTCAGGCTCAGCTTTAGGTAATCGTTTCCCTTAGATTGTGTAACACCTCGATTTGCTGAACCAGAATGCTACACAGTGCTCATGTTCCTGAAGGACCACAAACTAACCAATGACTGATATTTGTACCTGTATACTCATAAAATACTGAATAATGTAGAAAATGCACTGAAAGTTCATAAGGTTCAAGACTGAACATAACATGGATGAGATAATATCTTTGGGGTAATACAATACCCAAAATAAAACCGTAAACTCTAAAGTCTGAAACATAATAGTCTGTGTCTAGTCTGAAATCCTCTACTGACTGAATAATCTAAATAAGGAGTTGATGGGATATGTCCCCAACTAACTCCAACTAATAACTAATCAATGAAATAGTGGAAATAATCATGTCCTCAAAGGATGAGGACTCACTTTTATTCTAACTGCTGAGACTGGAATCTATTGCTGATCTGGAACTCATGTCTCTGAACCTATGGTGTAACATAAAAATAAAGCACCATAGCGCAAATGTGTTAGTAAAATGGAATGTACTAAGTATACATGTAAGGTAGGCTAATGCAAGGGTTGACATGCATGAATAATGCTAGCTGACTGTCTAACATGAATGCAAGAATACATATATAGATACGTAACTGTAACTGACACTGTGATATTGTGATTACTAAATCTGAATACTGATGAAATGACATACTAATATCTAATATAACTGATAGCATAAATAGTTGTATCTGAATGTAACATATAGCATGAGTGACTATATCTGACAGTCCTAAATTTGATAGAACTATCTGAGTTCCTTACTGTATTTGAGTCGACTGTATCTAACAGTTTTGAATCTGATGGAACTATCTGAGTTCCTTCCTGTATCTGAGTCGATTGTATCTAACAGTCTTAAATCTAAAGAACTATCTGAGTTCTTTTACTGAGACTGGTAGTAAAACTATGGGAGGTAGTATTTAACTGACATGCCCCTGATACGCCATTATGGCTGAGTTAGGGTCTAATCTATAACCCCATTTAGAAGGGTGTCAATACCGTGCCACTGGTAAGGACAAGCTGTGGGCGACCCTTATCAGATAGTTTCCCTAAAAGAGAATGGTGGAGCCTTTATCTGACAGTGCTTATCCACCTTATCAACCCTCATCAGACAGTGTTGATGTCTCAATCTATGTTGGCTACATAGTTCTGGAATGCAAAGATGACTTCTAACAAAGCATGACTTACTTGAATACATAATAATCATCATAATACATTTGCAGAAGCATTTCATCAAACATATGATAGGAATAAGCTTGTACGTACATGGGTATTTCATGATATCATGATAATTAGACACTTTTGCTTCATCTAGGCATTCAACCAAACACATAGTAGGCATAGAATGTGTAAAAAACATCATACAATAATTAACTATCGTGATTTAATTCCAATTTACTCATTGAAGGGTTTAGTCCTAGGTTTTCATGAATCTATACCGATACGAATCAACCCATATGAAATTTAACACTCATTCATGGAATACAATTCAATTACTCATTATCAACATGAACATAAGCATCCCAATCATGATATTCATAAGAAAATCCATAACTTGAATTTAGAAAAGGGGATTCTTGGGCTTCATGGACGAAAGGAGTCCATGAATGAATACTATGCATACCTTAGTTCGTGATTTTGTGAAGATTGAAGGTGAAACCTTCTTGAATTTGAATCCCCAATAAAAACCCTAGCTTGTTCTTGAGAGAAACTTGAGAGGAAATAGTATATTTTGGGTGAAGAATAGCTAAATCACGTGTTATTGGGTTTTAAATAAGGATAGGATATTGACCCTTTTAACCCTGGACGCATCATTTAATTTTAGTAAAATTTTCCCAAATTGGGCCCATGGAGCGATGCGGCGTTATCATGCCATGTCACTGGAAATTGACAATTGGGAAATTAAGGGATGGCGCAATGCAGAGCCATCGCGTTGTCCCTTCTTTGTGACCTGAAACTTTGGCGCGACACGGGTGAAATTACGTTGAGACATTGGAAAAAGGACAATTTTGAATTTGAGTGTTGTCGTGATGTCCCATAATCACGAACACCTACTAGAAATTTCCAAATGCAATTTCCTTTTATGGCGCACCGCGCCACTGACTAATATGACGCTGTTTTATGATGGGAACTTGAAATAGTCATAATTTCTTTTCCGATTATCGGATTTAAGAGAATCATATGTCGATGGAAAGCTTATTGAATTTTCCACATGACAAAAAGTTAAAATCTTGATTATTACTCATGGAATAATTATCCTTCACTTTAGAAGATAATACAAGGCATTCTTGGGATGAAAATTGCTAAAAATCTTTGGGGTATTACAATATCTCCCCCTTGAGAACATTCGTCCTCAAATGAGACTGACTGAGAGGGGAAACAATAATTTGAACATGAACTGAACATGAATAATAGGAACATAATCTCATGACTGGAAAGCTGAGCATAACATATTGAACATGCTTATCTGATACAGGTGTAACTAATTCATGAATGCATGACTGAATGTTTCGAGGAACTAAGTTTCTCACAATGAGAATGAATTTCTGATGCATAATTGTATAACTAAGCTGATACATGACATGACTGAATATGCAATGGTACTTGATACCAAGTTTATACTGGGAACATGAACATGAAATTGAATACCAAGTTTGTGATGAACGCTGATCATGAAACTGAGTAAGCTTAAGGAGAACTATTACCTTGAGCTTGATCTGAGTTGGAGGATAAGAGGTGAGAATACTTGGTATGCATGTCTGCTTCTGCTTCCCAAGTAGCTTCCTTGACAGACTGATTTTGCCAAATAACTTTAACTGGAGGGACTTCTTTGTTCCTTAATCTATGAGTCTGATAGTCTAAGATTTCGACTAGAATCTCTTCATAAGAGAGACTGTTCTGAACATCAATGCTCTGAATAGGGACTACGACTGGTGGGTCACCTATATACTTCTTGAGCAAAGAGACATGGAAGACTGGATGAACTAATACTAGATCTAAAGGTAATTCGAGCTCAGAAACTACTTTGCCGAAACGACTGAGAATCTTGAAGGGACCGACATATGGGGGACTGAGCTTTCCCTTCTTGCTGAATCTCTTCACTTCCTTTATGGGAGATATCTTTAGATAGACATGATCACGAACCTCAAACTTGAGATCTTTTTTACGAACATCTGCATAAGACTTTTGTTAGCTTTGAGCAGCCCGGAGTCTTTCTCTGATTAACTGGACTTTTTCTAAGGCATCGAATACTAACTCAGGACCTATGACTGAGGCCTCACTAACTTTGAACCAACCAATTGGAGATCTACATCTACTACCATATAGAGCTTTGAATGGAGCCATCTGAATATTGGAATGATAGCTATTGTTGTATGCAAACTCAATCAAAGGTAAGTGGTCATCCCAACTTCCTTTGAAATAAATTGCACACACCCTTAGCATTTCTTATAACATCTAAATAGTCATTTCTGGTTGACCATCTTTTGAGGATAAAAGGCTGTACTGAGATAAATTTGGGTACCAAGACCCTTTTGGAATGCTTTCCAAAAATGAGAGGTAAACAGGGTACCTCTATCTGAGATAATAGATAACGAAACTCCGTGCAATCTAACCAACTCCTTGATATAGAGTTTTCCATAATCCTTGGTAGAATAACTGGTATGAACTGGAAGGAAATGAGCTGATTTGGTCATTCTTCCATAATGACCCAGACTGAATCATGTTAATAACAAGTTTGAGGAAAACCCGTCACAAAGTCCATGTTTAGAACTTCTCACTTCCAAGTAGGAATACTTAACTCCTGCATAGACCCACTAGGCTTCTAATGCTCTATCTTAACTTGCTGATATGTAGAGCACTTAGCCACATACTCTGCAATGTCTCTCTTCATGCCACTCTACCAATAGATTTCTCGTAAGTTGTTGTACATCTTTGTGGCCCCCGAATGAATAGAGTAGCACGCACCATGCACTTCTGCTAGAATTCACTGCCTTTAGTTGTCTACACCTAAAACACAGAGACGACCCTGACAACGCAAAACACCATCTCCCCCTTAGGAGAAAACCTCTACTTTCTAATCCTGAAATAACTCTTTCAACTTGACAAGGCTGGGATCTCTATCTTGCTTTTCTTTTACCTCGAAAACTAGAGATAATTCTGAACTACTCTGAACACATTCACCACCCTCTGAAGAATCGACTAAGCTAATGCCTAGTCTGGAAAGTTGATGGACTTCTTAAGATAACTTCTTCTTACTATTCTCCACATGAGAAACACTACCCATGCATAGCCTACTGAGAGTATCAACCACTACGTTGGTCTTGCCCAAATGATAGAGGACACTCATGTTGTAGTCTTTCAAGAGCTCTAACCACCTTCTCTGACAAAGATTGAGATCTTTTTGAAAAAAGTCATACTGAAGACTCTTGTGATCTATGAAGACATCTACATGAACTCCGTAGAGATAATGCCTCCAAATCTTCAAGGCAAAGACTACGGCTGCTAACTTAAGATCATGAGTAGGATAATTCCTCTCATGAGGTTTAAGATATCTGGAGGCGTAGACTATGAACTTACCATGCTGTATGAGGAAACAACCCAAACGTACTCTAGATGTATCACAATACACCACGAACCCATCTGAACCGTCTAGAAGAGCTAAAACTAGGGCTGAGGTAAGTCGAGTCTTCAACTCCTTAAAATTCTTCTCGCAAGGGTCTGACCAGTGAAACTTGACTTTCTTCTGAGTCAATTTAGACATAGGGGATGCAATAGATGAAAATCCTTCAATAAACCATCTGTAATAGCCAGCCAAACCTAAGAAACTTCTAATATCTGATGGAGAAATAGGTCTTGTCCAGTTTCTTACTGCTTTGGTCTTTTGAGGATCAACTCTAATGGCATTACCAAAAACAATGTGACCAAGGAATGCTACTAACCTTAGCAAAAATTCACACTCACTGAATTTAGCGAATAGCTGATGATCTCTAAGAGTCTGAAGTACTGTTCTGAGATGGTCTGCATGATCGCGCTCAGTGTGGGAATAGACCATAATATCATCTATGAATACTACGACGAACATATCCAAGTACTTCTTGAATACGCGGGTTATGAAGTCCATGAAAGATGTTAGGGCATTGTTAAGACCAAATGACATGACTAAAAATTCAAAGTGACCATAGCGAGTTCGAAAAGCTATTTTCAAAATGTCACATTCCCTAACTCTGAGCTGAAGCTAGCCAGATCTGAGATCTAACTTAGACAAATAACTGGCACCCTGAAGTTGTCAAAAAAGTCATCAATTCTTGGAAAAGGATACTTGTTCTTGACGGTAACCTTATTGAGTTGGCGGTAGTCTATACACATTCTGAGAGAACCATCTTTCTTGCGTATGAATAATACTGGAGCACCCCAAGGGAAAATGCTGGGCCTAATGAATCCCTTATCTGAGATTCTTCAATTTTTTCTTTCAGTTCTTTGAGTTCTGTTGGTGCCATTCGGTATAAAGGAATAGAGATAGGCTGAGTATTTAGAAGAAGATCAATGCCGAAGTCTATTTCCCTTTCGAGAGAAATTCCTGGAAGATCTTTAGGAAAGATATCTGAATATTCATTCACTACTGGGACTGATTCAAAGTTGGGATTTTTGAAACTAGTGTCCTTAACTCAAATGAGATAATAGACACATCCTTTAGATTTTATTTTCCTTGCTCGAAGGTAGGAAATAAGCTGACCCTTAAAAGTGGATACACTACCCTTCCACTCAAGGACGGGTTTATTTAGAAACTAAAACTGGACTATTCTATTTCTATAGTCGACTGTGCCATAGCAGGAATGAAGCCAATCCATGCCAAGAATGACATCAAAATCAGTCATCTTTAATTCGACTAAGTCTGCTGAAGTGACTTTCTGAAATATCATAATCGGGCAGTTCCTGTATACCCACCGGGCTATGATAGTTTTTCCCACAGGGTATAAACTGAGAAAGGCTCTGCTAGAATTTCAGGACTGATTCCAAAATCAACTGCTATATAGGGAGTAAAAAAAACAAAGAAGTTCTTGGATCAATCAAAGAATAAACATACATATGAAAGATCAATAATGTACCTATAACTATATTAAGAGAATTTTCCTGATCTTGTTGAGACTGAAGAGCATATAGACGATTTGGGCACTACCTACTAGTAGCACTAGAGGTGGCACCCTGCTGATTTGGGCGACCGGACTAGGATGAGGAGTGATTCTGTTGACCCTAAGGACCTAGATGAGGACAGTCTCTGACTTTGTCGCCTGGCTTGCCACATCTGAAATAAATACCACTGCCATCTCTGCAAATACCCTGATGGTGCTTGCCATAAGTCTGGCAAAAAGGATAGGTGCGGGCACTGATAACACTGCCCTGGGTTTTAGATCCTGGCGTTCTATCTTTGTTACCCTTTCTGAACTTAGAAAATGAAGCACTGGTTGAAGAAGGAGCTAGAACTCATTATTTAGGATGAAACTGATACTGGTTTTCTCCTTCTAATTTAGGCTGACTAAAATTGAAGCACCTGTCCTAGATTTCTTGTTCTACTTTCCCTCTGCTTAATCTTTTGTTCCTCTATCTGCTGAGCATAGATCATAAGTCTGACTAAAATCATGTCACTATTTAGCATGGCAGATTTTTACTCATTAACCACACTATCATTTACCCCTAAAGCAAACTTACTCATCTTGGCTCTTCCATCTATAACCACATGAGAGGCATGTCTGGGTAATTGAGTAAACTTTAGTGAATACTCTTTCACAGTCATATTGTGCTGCATGAGGTTGATGAATTCTAACACCTTAGCCTCTCTAAGCTCTTGAGGAAAGAATCTATCTAAGAATGCAGTGACAAACTCCTCCCACTCTATACGACCTACATCATCTGACCTTTCTGACTTCCACTGTTTGAACCAAGTATGAGCTACATCTTACAACTAGTATGCATCTAACTCAACACTTTCAACAATAGTCACCCCCATGATATCTATCACTTTCTGAACTTGATCAATAAATTCCTAAGGGTCTTCATCTACTTTAGACCCGTGGAAGGATGGAGGATCATTCAGGTGAAGTCCTGAATCCTAGCTGTAGCTGAGTTGGCCACTGGATTGGCCGAAACGATAGTTGGTCGCTCATTATAGGTAGCTGAGTTGGCCAAATGCAGTCCTAAACTCTGCATAAGAAACATGATTGCCCAAAGGTTCTTCGGGATGAGGGGCTGACTGATTTCTTCTCTTAGGAGGCATATCCTGAAATAAAAAGAAGAAATGGATTAGTCTGAGAGATTGACTTATGATTATGCTCACTAGCATGACATGAATATTGATAGAAGGGAAATTATTCCTAAACATCTCATAGCCTCTTGCATATAAATGTGGTGCGTAATACAGCCATGCACAAGACTCTACTAGATGCAACTTTTAGACTTCCTAGGACTCTATTGAAACTTAGGGTCTAATACCAAGTTTGTAACACCTCGATTTGCTAAACTGGAATATTACACGGTGCTCATGTCACCGACAGACCATAAGCTAACCCATGACTGATATTTGTACTTTTGTACTGCATAAAAAATACAGAATAATATGAAAACATGCACTGAAAATCTATAAGGTTCAATACTGAACATAACATGGATGAGATAATATCTGTGGGATAATACAATACCCAAAACAAAACTGTAAACACTGAAGTCTAAAACCTAATAGTCTGAATCTAGTCTGAAAGCCTCTACTGTCTGAATAATCTGAATAAGAAGTTGATGGGACATGTACCTAACTAACTCTAACTAATAACTAATCAATGAAATAGTAGCGAAATAATCATGTCCTCAAAGGATGAGGACTCACTTCTATTCTGACTATTGAGATCAGAATCTACTGCTGATCTGGAACTCGTATCTCTGAACCTATAGTGTAACATAAAAAGAAAGCACCATAGCACAAATACGCCAGTATAATAAAATATACTAAGTATACATATGAGGTAGGCTAAAGCAAGGGTTAACATGCATGAATAATGCTAGTTGACTATCTAACATGAATGCAAAAATGCACATAAATACTTAATTATAACTGACACTGTGATATTGTTATTACTGAATCTGAATACTAATGACATAACATACTAATATCTAATATAACTGATAGTATAAATAGTTGTATCTGAATGTAACTGATAACATGGGTGACTGTATCTGACAGTCCTGAATCTGATGGAACTATCTAAGTTCATTACTGTATCTGACTGTCCTAAATCTGATGGAACTATCTAAGTTCATTACTGTATCTGAGGTGACTATATCTGACAGTCTTGAATCTGAAGAACTATCTTAGTTCTTTTATTTAGACTGGTACTGAAACTGTGGGAGGTAGTATTTAACCGACATGCCCCTGATACGCCATTATGGCTGAGTTGGGTTCCAATCTGTAACCCCAATTAGAAGGGTGTTAATATGGTGTCACTAGCAAGGACAAACTGTGGGCGACCCTTATCTGATACTGTCCCTCAAAAGAGAATGGTGGGGGCCGTATCTAACAATATTTATCCACCTCATTAACCCTTATCGAACAGTGTTGATGTCTCAACCTATGCTGGCTACATAGTTTTGGAATGCAAAGATGACTTTTAAGGATCACGCCCTCATCTGATAGTGTTTGTCCCCATCCTTGGGTTCACCGATGCTAATTTCTACTCCCATCTGAATGGAAACTGAACATGATTTACTAAACTGAACATGAGTTGAGGTACTAAGTTTCGTTGATTAACGGAAGACTACTGATATCTGACAACTGATCGAGTCATTAGATCATGGAGATTTTTCCTGAGTCATAAGACTATCTGAAGTCTAAGGATTCATAGCTTGACTGAAAGTATCGTGAAAACATGATATGGCTCTAGGTACACAACTAATATTTCGGGTACAAGTACCTCCAGGACTCGATGGAAGGAAACTGACAAAGCATGACTTACTTGAATGTATAATAATCATCATAATACATTTACTGAAGCATTTCATCAAACATGTGATAGGCATAAGCTTGTACGTACATGAGGATTTCATGATATCTTGCTAATTAGACACTTTCCCTTCACCTAGGCATTCAACCAAACACATAGTAGGCATAGAATGTGTAAACAACATCATACAATAATTAACTGTCGTGATTCAATTCCAATTTAATCATTCAAGGGTTTAGTCCTAGGGTTTCATGAATTTATACCGATACGAATCAACCCATATGTAATTTAATACTCATTCATGGAATACAATTCAATTACTCATTATCAACATGAACATAAGCAGCCCAATCATGATATTCATAACAAAATCCATAACTTGAATTTAGAAAAGGGATTCTTGGGCTTCATGGACGAAAGGAGTCCATGAATAAATACTATACATACCTTAGTTCGTGATTTCATAAAGATTGATTGTGAAAAAATCTTGAATTTGAATCCCCAATAAAAACCCTAGCTTGTTCTTGAGAGAAACTTGAGAGAAAATAGTATATTTTGGGTGAAGAATAGCTAAATTACGTGTTATTGGGTTTTAAATAGGGGTAGAAAATTGACCCTTTTAACCTTGGACACGTCATTTAATTTCAATACAAATTTTCTAAATTGGGCCCCTGGAGTGACGCGGTGTTATCATGTTATATCACTAAAAATTGATAATTGGGAAAGTGAGGGATGGGGCAATGCGGAGCCATCGTGTTGCCCCTTCCTTCGTGACCTGAAACTTTGGCGCGACATGGGGGAATCTCACTGAGACACTAGAAAAAGGATAATTCTGAATTTGAGTGTTGGCACGACATGCCATAATCATGGACACCTACTGAAAATTTCCAAATGTCATTTCCTCTAATGGCGTGGCTCGCCACTGACTAATATGGCGCTGTTTTACGATGAAAACTTGAAATAGTCATAACTTCTTATCCGATTATAAGATTTAAGCAAAATATATATCGATGGAAATCTTATTGAATTTTCCACATGAAAAAAATTGAAAATCTTAGTTATTCCTCATGGAATAATTATCCTTCACTTTAAAATATAATATAAGACATTCTTGGGATGAAATTTTCTAGAAATCTTTGGGGTATTACAGATTGACTCTTTTCCATTCTCAATTCTAGCTATTTAATCAATCTTATGTTATTGCATAGATTCACGAAAGTAGTTCAGTTCCCCAAGTACAAGAACCTTTGAGAAAGCATCAAGATTGGTATTTATCTTTCAAGTTAAAAGTTTAAGGTATGTGGGGTGTTCATTAATGGGTCCCTTTCACCCATGGATCCTATAAAACCCTATTTCAATTAAATAATAGATTTTTCTATCATTATTGTATTTTATAATATTTAAGATGGGTTACTTTATGTTTTCATGGTAAATTAAATGCAATTCAGTCCATGTATGATCCCATGCAAGATTTGATTTTTTCATGCTATGAACTTCAGTTCCCATGTCTTAACCAAGTGAATTTTATGTTATTGAATTCTCATGTATAAATTACCCCCATGTACAAGGCCATTCCTTCCACATGTTTGATGAAATGCCCATGTTTTGAGTTAAGACATGATTCAATCTTTTAGTTTAAGTTTAAATGCCATGTTTTAATTATCTTTAGTGTTGGTGGGTTATGAATACCCGAAACCTATATGTTTTACATGATTTTTAGATTTTCAAGTATGATTCAGTTAAGCTATGAATATTCCTATTTATTCAATTGTTATGATCTTGATAAGCACTATCAGAAATAATATTTAGTTAAACTTAATTTAGTTCAATACTAGTGTCAGATTAGTTGGGAGTAGGAGTTAGCACCGAGTGAACATAGATAGGAGCTCACCCTCCAATTAGGACTAAATCCTTAGTAGCAGTCCCTACATTCCAGAACTTGTAGCCAGTGTAGAATTATGAGATATCACCAGTAAGTTTAGGACTGACACTCTCTTAGGAGTCACCCGCCAGTTAGCACTAACTCCCTAGACCTATGGGACATTAGCCTTATGGATCTACATTGTTAGCTAATGTTGGTACTCATGGACAGATACTGACACCTTTCGAACTGGGGTTGTAGGTTGGACCCTGATTAGCTTAGATTGGGGCATGTCGATTATATAATACCTCCCACAACCTCAATAAAGTATTTAGTGTATTTCAGTTCAGGTTTGCTTGACCAAGCATATAGATTCTCAATTATTCAGTAATACAAATTTCAGTATTTTAGTTTATAGATTATTTCAAAAATATATTTATGATTGGTTTTGCATTCTCAAATATTATAGTTTTCATGCATTCAGGCTCTATTAATTCATGATGTTTAGTTAGTCCTCATCTAATATACCAGTACATTCAAAGTACTGGCCACATACTCTTCTTTACGCTATGATATCTTATATCATAGGTTTGGAAGCTCAGTTTCTCGACCTACTTAGACAGCCAGCATTACTCAGCAAAAGTAGTAGTGGTAAGTCCTTATCCTTCAAGGACATATTATCAGTTATTATAGTTATTTCAGTAGTTCCTTATATTTATTTAGTTGGAGTTATTTGGGGGCTTGTCCCATCAACTCCTCTGCCAGTTAGAGGCTTTTCAGACAAATAGACAGTTAGATAGTTTTTTAGCGTACCAGTCTTTTTAGTATTATCAGTTGTTTTAAGTTGAAAGTTATATTTCAGTATTTCCTCAGATGTTTCAATATTCTATTCAATGCTCACAGCAGGTACCAGCTCATGGGTTAGATTATAGTCACTTTTGACCATAAGCATCATTGTCACGACTAGGGGGTAGCTTCGGGTCATGACAGAGTCGTACCCTCCTGGTTGCTATTTTCAACTTTTAAGTTAAGGATATTTTATATATTTCCTACCCATAAACCCTTATTACCAATGCCTTATAACCTCATTTGGCCATTAATTCTTCATATATACAAGATCAAAACATTCCAAAACACTTTCCAAAACTTCTCTATCAAGATTAAAGCTAGGGTTTCAAGAAGTGTCCTTCTAAAGGCTTGAAGACCAAGTGTCTTTTCATGAATATTATTTTATAAGGCAAGTACTCTTCCCTCATTGTTAGTTCCAGCTAAAGGGACACTTTAATATGTTTAAACACTGATTGAGAATTATAAATGGTGGTCATAAAAACTAATGTTGAGGGTTTTAATGCATACTAATGGTTATTGTTCACTATTAGTTCAAACTATGCTTTCACATGTTTTTGGTGATGGCTTGCATATATGGATTCTTATTGGTTGTTGTTAAACAAATGGGTCAAGCGTAACTCTAAAATTGATAGTTTATGCTTTGGTTTTGGTCTTGGTGAAGGTATACCCTTAACATGTTTTATAAAATGCCTATGAGAAAGTTTTACTCTATTGTTGAACTTCCATTGAAACTATTGCGTGGTATGGTTTGGTAATAGAACCCTAAACTAGTTTAGATTATTTTTGTATGGGATTGAATGGTTTTTACCTTTATTTTGATCTTGATAATAAAATTCCATCAAGGTATTTGTGATAATGCCTAAGAGAAGAAAATAGTCACATAATAATGTTGTTTTGAACTAAGGCTTGGCCTAATGATTATAAATGGTTGCTAAATGGTTTAGAAGGCCTTATTGGCCATGTAATGAACTAAATGGTAGCCTTGATGGTTAAATTGCTAATAGGTTTGATTCCCTAAATATACACTTGAATTATGTCTTTGTTAGACAATGGGTTCGAGTCCCTAAACATTGAATTGAATAAGTGTCTTTGTTAGATAATGGGTTTGAGTCCCAAAGTTAATGGAATAAATAAATGTTTGACAATGATAATGGCATATGGTATACTTGCAAGTAGTGTTGGTATGATAATACCAATGAAATGCCTTTGGTAAGTAATTGACTTATTGGTTATGTATGTGGAATGATGGTTTAAAATTAGGCTTAATAGTGGGATGTGTAGCTAGACCATAAAAGTGTAGTCCAAGTGACTAACACTAGAAACTACACTAGCTGATATGGGTATCGGGTGGTTTAAATCCCCCAAATAAGTATATGAATGAGAGGTTCGAGTCCCTCAAATAAATACATACATGGGCGATTCAAGTCCCCTTATTATGTTTATTAGTGCTTATGTCACCTTGATTATGTCGGGAGGATTGAGTCCCCCATATAGGCATTACGGTAATGGATATTCTCTAGTTCGTACGGCTACATGTACTCAGGCCCTTCTATCTATGGGAATGGTGGGGCCATATAGCATATGGTTCGTTGTTCAAGGATGATCATGCTACACATCCGAGATTAATGATTTCAAAAGTTTATGCTAAAGCTGGTTCCCTTTTTTTGGCAAAGATTATATATATATACACACACACACTCGTATGTATGGATATGTATGCATATGGTTACTTATTTATCCTTATCCTAAGTATTTATGGTTCAACCATAAGTCTAAAACATCTGACTTATCCTGAGTGTTTGCTAGCATTTACCTGCTAACTCGTGTTTGGGTGACTATATCCCTATGCGATGCAGGAATTAGCCATACTACTTCTTCTGCTTATTGATCAGACTCGGGGATCACTAGTGTTGAATTAAGGTGGTGAGCTTTCATAGTTCAGAAAGCATCCATTTTATGTCATAGATTACTTACATACTTTTGTAATTTCATAGACATTAGTTTTTGGCTATGGTCAAGGACATATCCCAGCTAGGTACTCTTTAGTTTTGTATAGAGGCTTTGTATGGACAACTGTAGACTTGGGTATGGAATGATTATGGTTTATATATATTACATACATTGGATTACCATTTTTAATTTGTGTGGTTGGTATCGATTAGTCAAACTCGATTGGTTTGGTCATGATCGTGAACTTATCCCAGAGTTTTTAATATTGTAGAGCATGCTATCTTGTTATATTTTTGAAATCCATCTAACTCAGGGTGCATGATTGGTTGGTTGGTTTGGAAAACGGGGTGGTCTTTGGTCCTTGTTGGGCCTAAGATATCCATTATGAAAAGGCCCTAGTTTGGGTTGTGTCAAGTTGGTATCAGAGCCTAGGTTTTAGTGTCATTGTGGCATCCACAAAGCCGCGTCAAGTAGAGTTTTTATATTGGTGTGTTGTGCACCACACCTATAATTACGAGGCTATAAGTCATTTAGAATTGTTTCACTCTCTTGTTGTTCTACTTTTGGGCTGTGGAGTCTAAGGTCTTGAACTCTTCCCTAAATCTTTTTTAGTTCACCTTTCAGATCATGTCCTCTCAACGATTTAAAGTTTATAGAAACTTATCTATTCCAGCTGAGGATGACATAGATGGATCTCGTCCAACTAATGGGGAACAGACTTGGTCAAAGGTCATAATTTTAGATTTTATCCATAGAATTCCACCAGTCTTCATTGACCCTACTTCAGATAGTGAACTCATGCTCAGTTACCTCAAGTAGAGGTTACCAATGGTAAGTTCTAATAGTTTATTAATTTATTAACCCAGAGGTAACAACTCTGTCAGGCAAGTCCGGTCCAATTGGTATAGGGGAGAATGAGGCAAGATCAGGAAATAGGCAGAGTAAGAGGTCTTAGTTTTTTGAACAAAAGAGAGGCCAACAGTATTGTGGTAAGTGGTTTAAGAAAAATAGTTGGGTGGGTCCTAACTCCTAGTCTATGGCTAGTTCTCCTTACCCAAATCTATTAGGAGACTGATGTTTTCATAATGATAATGTTTCTAGGTAACAGGTGCCTAATCTCGGGCTAGTGGGGCCCATTTTACACCATCATATCCTTCTTGTTGGTTCTATGGTCGGTCGTATCGTGGTTGTTGCGAGGACGGAAGGAATTATTGTTTTAATTATGGTCAATTAGGGCATATACAATAGGAGTATCCCATAATAATTGTCACTTAGGAAAATAAGACACCGTTTACCACTTTTTTGGATCTCGCACTGAGGGATATTGTTTCTGGCTCTGACATAGGTTAGGATTATCTCAATGCCCTTACTATCCCTCAGAAGTTTGAGGTATCTTCTGATGCTAACATTGGTATGTTTCAAACTTTTTCCTTATTATGCATATGGTTTACTTGGTTTGGGGTCCTCTCTTTCTTGTATATGACCCCATTTGTAGTTGTGTGTTTTAGCTTTGGTCTGGAGTATGTTCAGACTTTTTTTTATTTCTACACTAGTAGGTGACTCGGTAATTTCCAAAAGGTCTACAGGGTATGTGTGGTATCTGTTAGTGGTAAAGAGACTCTGGGGGAATTATTGAATTAAATATGGAGGATTTCAATATTATTCTAGGGATGGACTGGTTATACTCATGCGGTGCATCATTAGACTGTCAGACCCATAAGATTATCTTTAGAATCCCGGGTGAGTTGGATTGGAATAGGGGGATGGTTCTGTTCCCTGGCTTTTAGGGGGAAAGGTTATATCATATCTTAGAGCTCAGAGTAATCTCCGAAAAGGGTGTCTCTAACTTTGTTTGGTCTGGGTTAAAGATTCTAGCTCGAAAGGTCCTTCTTGCCATCTGGTTTAGGTGGTGAATGAACTTCTTAAGGTCCTTCCTGATGACCCTCATGATGTTCTTCCAATAGGGAGATTGATTTGTGGGAACCGGTCTTGTTTTGGACATTTGTCCAATTTCTATTCCTTCTTTATAGAATGGTTATGGTTGGGTTAAAGGAGCTTGAGAAAAAATTAAGGGATCTCGTAGGTAATGGTTTCATCTGTCCTAGTGTTTCTCTGTGGAGTATTCCCTTTTTTTATACATAAGAGGGATGGTGTTTCCTGAAAATACATAGGTTGTCGGTGAGTGAATAAGGGATTTGGAGTATCCTTCTTGTGGGTGGACCATGTATGTATACTCTATATGGGGTACCTTGTTAGTAGTGCATGGTGGTTGATAGATACTAGGCTTGAACCTAGATATTTGATCTTGGTAAAGAAAGTATGTTAGCTTAGGAACAACAATGTGAGAATTGCGGAGTTATATTGTGGGTTGGATAAGGTGTGTGGAAGGGGGAGATATTGATAACTTAGGGAAAGTTATGACTTATAGGCCGAAGGTTCAGGTTGAATGGGTGAATTAGGGGTTAAGTCATTAAGTGAGTTAGAGCATGGAGCTTATATGACTATGGTGGGCTCTAGGAAAGATTTGGATGGATGAGGTTTTAAGTATAGGAGAACTAAGCATCCTTGGTATACATCCTTGGTGATATCTTTTATATCTGAGTGTTGTACTTATAGGTTTCTTGGGATGAAGGTCGAGGGTTTATCTACAATTTTTGTCTAACCGTGGACTCAAAGGGAAGGTTGGGTTGTATATTCTAGTAGTTCTCCCCTATCTCGGTTAAGCAAACACTCTACTAGCGTGGCATACATTCTTATAGTGCTTATCCCTAAGGTTCAAACCTTGAATTTGCCTCGTTCCCTGGATATAAGTCTTGATCTTATGTTACGTTACCTGTGGTCTATGCAGTGGGGTTTCTTTGGTGTCCAGTCCTAAGGACTCCTTTTATGGTATGGTTGGGTTAGGATGATTCTTCTTTATGATCTAGGTGGTTGCTATAATGTACTTAGAGCCTATGATGCCATGTCTTGCTTTGGGAGTCTCGCTTTGAGTGGCATGTGAATCCTTGTAATTTGGTTCTTTAAATAACTCTTCTTATGTTATGATGGTAGTGACTTAGGGAGCATGGTGATATTTTTAAACAAGGGATATAAGAGTCTCTAAGTGGGGGAGATCCTAGGGTGACTACTAGGACTAATATTTTAGAGAGTGAGGTAAGGTTGTTGTCAAATAGAATAGTTAGGAGGCGAGTAGATGGTGAAAATCTTTGTGAAAATGATAAAGGGTGTTAGATCTTCAGAAGGATAGATCATATCGCGGGTATATAAGCGGTAGGCTTGAATGTTATGATTGATAGATATACCAATAGTTGTGTTGGATACTTAAGAGGCTTGGTGAGGCATGATGCTTAACTATAGTGATAGAAATGGAGTGGTATTTTGGGTGGATGTAAGGAATAGAGCTCGATAGTCTAAGTTAACTCTTTTTTAGCTTTGGATAGGCTTGCATATGGAAGTGGTGTATATTTTGACTCAATCTCTCATAGTGATGTGTCTCTAGGAAATTCTAAGTTGAATAGGACTTGCTCTTTGCATGAACTACTTTTCTCATGGTTTAAATGGATTATTCATACTTTAATTATGGATTTTTCAGGACTGAATTGGTGCATTGTTTTAATGGTTGTAATGGGGATATACGTTTCCTTAAATTAGATTAATTATGGCCTGATAATTGCATTAACCTCAACCACTTTGTTAACTTGATTTGGATATGGATAATTGCATGGTTTAACTTATATTTTGAACCCATTGCATTGTATTAAAGGATAAATGAATGAATATAGTTTTGGATGGCCTTGGTGGCCATGTCTTAGATGTTTAAATGGAACTTGGGAGTCAGTTTGGTTTTATGGATTAGTTTGGCATAATTGAATTAGCTTGGAAGTATATTAGTATGATGATACCATATTAGTAAATGTCTTAATGAATGAATCCTGGGTTAATGGTTTGTTTATGTGCAAAGTGTTTTAATTTGGTCTTAAAGGGAATTGTGTAACTCACCCTAAAGGTGTAGGTCCCAGGAAGGTCAATATTGGAAACCACATTTGCCGTTATTAGGGGTCCATGTGACTGTGTGCTTGGTAGACATATTATATATATATTGGGAGGGCTATAACCTTGATGGCTTTAGCCTTTTCTTGGTTTTAACTCGATTATTGCAGCTAACATACACTGGACCCATATATCCCATGGATGCCTTTAGGATGGAGCGAGCTACACAGTTCAGGTTAATATTTTAAACTATCATGTTCATGGACCTTATTCATATCCTGATATCCTATACATGTGTATATATATGTTGTGCATTGTGGTTTTGATTGGTTTTGGTAAATGAAATTATTTTATTCCTATTCCCTGAGTTACATGCCAGTGCTTACCCCATTAACCATTTTTGGATGCTACATTATTTTATGATGTAGGGTCTAATGGGTTTTCTATTTCTTCTGTGTAGCGTTAGGTGATTTGGTATTTTTGTGGATCTGCTGTAAAATGTTGAGGCTCTATTTTTTTGAAGTCCCTATCATCTCACTGGTTTCTTTATTGTCTTAGTATTTCATTGGGGATTCTTTTTTTCATAATCAGAGGCATGTCCTGACTAATTTGGTATTCTAGTTTTAGAGGCTTTTGTGGACAAGTGTGGATTGGTTGGTTGTTTTGACTCTTAATTTTCATTTGGTTTATTTATTCTTCTTATTACCATGATTGGTTAATTTTCACAATTTATATTTATGTGCACTTGAGGTAAGGCTAAGGGGGTGGTATCCGACACACAGTGGGCTTGAGATACCCGTTACAGCCAAGCCTGGGTTTGGGTCGTGACAAGCTTGGTATCTAAGAATGGTTCAAGGTCTTTGGATGTCCATATAGTCGTGTCGAGTAGATTCCCTTATATGGGTGTGTAGTGCACCACACTTATAAGGGGAGGCTATAAGGCATTTAGGGATATTTCCCTTTCTTGTATTCTCTTTTGGGATATAAAGTCTACTGTATTGAAACTCCTCTAACTCCTGGCTTATTGGTATTTCAGATCATGCCTCCTCGAAGATCTGACGGTCGTAGGAACTCTACTGGACCCTCTGTCCTACCTAAGTAAAATATGGAGGGAACTCACCCTATTTATAGAGTGCAAATCTGGTCTAGGGTCCCTGCTCTTGACTATGCTACTTTACATAGGGTTTCACCGGTCCTCACTAGTCCTCCTTGGCCTACTCGGACTAGAGATACTCATGATCAGTCACCTCAGAGAGATATCTCTAATGTAGAGTTCCATCAGTCTATTTATATGCTTCCTCAACTAATGACATCATAGTCCCATTGGTTTGATCATGTGTGTCTTACTGTTAGTTAATCTGAGGTCACCCTAATTAGGTAGTTTATGAGGTTGAATCCCCCAACCTTTACAGGATCTAAGGTTGAGGAGGATCCTCAAGGTTTATTAATGAGATAGAGAAGATTTTTATGGTGATACATGCTACTGATTTAGAGGGTGTGGATTTTGCTGCCTATCAATTTAAAAGATGTGTCTTACCAGTGGTATAGGAGCGGGAAGCGATGAGGGGTGATGATGTTGAGTTGGCGGTGTGGGATGACTTTTTAGGTGGTTTTCTTGATCACTTATTTCATTAGAAGTTGAGGGAAGCTAAGGCTAAAGAGTTTGTGAACTTAAAGCAGGGTAAGATGAGTGTTAAGGAGTATGCCCTAAAGTTTCAGCAATTGTCCCGTTATGCTCTGTAGTTGGAACCTATTATAAGATCCAGAATGAGAAAGTTTGCATCTAGTTTGTCTCGTGATTTGGTGTTGGGGTATAAGGCTGCTATGTTGAATAATGATATGGACATCTCCAGATTAGTGGTTTATATGCAGTAGGTTGAGTATGAGAAAAACAAAGTAGGTAGAGATGGGAGAGAGACATAGCAAGACATTTAGATATCCAAAACAGGGTTTAAGTTAGCAAAACAGTAGGAGAGATGGTAGATAGTGGAGTAAGAAAAAGAATTGGGGAAATTCATATTCGACAACTTGTGCTCCTTATCTAAAGCCTTCTGGTGATCGTCATTTTTAGGCTGGCAGTGATCCTAAGGCACAGGGTGCCTAGTCTCAGGACAATGGAGCTCAGTCAGCCCCACTTTATCCTCCTTGTTGATTTGTGGGTAGCTTCACTATGGATACTAGGAGGAGGGGAGAAATCGGTGCTATACTTGTGGTTAGCTTGGTCATATACAGTGAGATTGTCCTTTGTCCAGGGTCTTCACTGATGTGAATAAGTTTTCGATCACCACTTCTTCAGCTTTGGAACCTAAGGGTTCCACTTAGGGTACAGACACTAGTCGGAATAGCCTCTATGCACTTACTACGCTCCAGGAATCCTAGGCATCCCTACACATTGTCACTGGTATGTTACAACTCTTTTCTCGTGATGTTTATTATTTGTTTGATCTAGTTTCTACCCTATCTTATGTGACTCCTTATGTGGCAAAACACTTTAGCTTTGTCCCTAAAAATATCTTCGACCCCTTTTCTGTGTCTACTTTAGTGGGTGATTCTATTGTTGTTAGAAAAATCTATAGGGGTTGTGTAGTGTCCATCTTTCATAGGGACACTGGTTGATTTAATAGAACTTGATATGGTAGACTCTGATGTAATCTTAGGGATGGATTAGTTTCATTCATGCTATGTTTCTCTAGATTGCAGTACCCGAAAGTTCAATTTCCATTTTTCTAATAAGATGGTAATTGAATGGGAAGGGAGTTCCTTAGTGCCCAAAGAAAGGTTTATTTCCTATCTTAGAGATTAGAGAATGATCACCACGGGGTTGTCTGTATCATCTAGTTTGGGTCAAATATTCTAATTTTGAAAGTCCTTTTTTGCAATATGTGTAATATCCCGAGAAATTTTTTGTTGAAATTTTGTGCGTAAACGTGTTGAGTTCTATCTTCTAGAATGAAATATAAATTTTCCGTGCATAATGTCTTAGATTATGACACACCATTGCATAGAGTATCAAATAAACTTTCCAGTGATATGTGGACCATCCAAAACGGACACCCGAGCGACGAATTATGAACATTCCGATCGAACCATAAATAGTAGTGAACAGTAAAACGTGCAGGAAAAAGTACTGAGGCCCAGCGTATTTTTGCTCCAACTTTAAAAGATCATAACTCCTTTTACATAATTATCTTGGTGATCTACTATATATCAATGGAAAGATCTGCGAGTCCTCTTTCCAATGAAATTAGTTTCATCCAATTTGTCTATCAGAGCAAAAAGTTATGGTCGATCTACTTCAGCCTATACAAAGTGAATTTTTGGGTCAACTTCAAATGATTATAACTCCTTGTACATAATGATCAGGGTGAGATACTATATATCAACGGAAAGATATGAGAGTCCTCTTTCTAATGAAATTGGTTTCATCCAATTTGGAAATCGAAGTAAAACGTTATGGTTAATCTACTTCAGACTATCAAAACAGTCCATCAAAGGACAGATTCGATAATTAGTTGATTTTTTAAGGGCATTTTGTTCATTATGACTTCACTTCATGGACGAAAATTGTCCATTTATACCTATATTGAGCCATAAAATTCATGTTCTTCCATAAAAAACATTGAGAGAACTAAACCCTAGGTCCATTTTGAGCTCCAAATATCTTCCAATTTCACCATAGAAATACAAATTTGATCCGATAATCGAACTCATCATCTCGAGACCTTCGAGGAGCACCCCTTATTTGTGTGAACAGGATTTCATAATCAAGAGGTCAATTTCAAGGTATGTGGGTTTTTGACCAAGATTATCCTTTTGATCTTGTGCCCGGAACTTTATTTACTTATGTTGATATAAGATTTTACATGTTTTTCCATGGATTGGAAATATGATTTTATAACTCATATTGTTATCCATGAAATATGGAATTTTGTAAATTGATACATATATGATTTTGAAATGGAATTGTGTCCAAAATTACTTGGTTATGAATATACGATGATTTGAATTGTTAAACCTTGATTTATATAATTATACCATTACTTCCTTATTATGACTTGATAATTGTTATCGAGAATTATATATCCCTACTATTGATTATTGTTTCAAGTGTCCTTAAAATGTGAGTTGGATTGTGAATTGAGGCGTGTTGATGTTTAAGTTGAAGGGCTATAATGAGCCTTGGCATTGTTTTGGTGTTATTGATGCTGTGGTGGTTTAAAAAGATGATATGTTTTGATGTTGGAAAATATTCTTGATTTGAGTCGAGTTAGGGATCCACAAATAATTATTTAATAATTTGAGAAACATACATGATTTTGGTCATCATTGTTGACCCTTGAGATTTTTTAAAGTGGAATCCTAATGCATTCTGAGCTTGTCGGGGAATAGTACTTAGCACTGAGAGGGAAATTTGGTATTTCCCCAAACCTATGTGCCACCGTCGGGTTGTTTGATGATGATATTATTGGCCAGAGAGCCCGATTGTGATTATTGCCGTTTTAAGGTCATACTCCCTGGCAAAGAGTATGATGTTCCCGCCAACAGGGGTTTCAAACATTGGTATTCCACGTAGCTCACGTGGGGTTGTCGGTTATCGGAAATACCCCTGTCCATAAGAATCATATTTATTGAAATACCGAGTCACTCCGAGTTTTGATGTGGTAAGTCAAGTTGCCTATGATGATCTATAATGATTTATGAGGTTTTTCTCCTATATTTCCTATCTAAGGTGTTATAAGTGGCATGACTCAATGTCACTCAAGCTAGGGGTGTCATTATGGTCTGTATGTACATTGTTACGAAATTTATGATATTATTTATATTTTGCATGCGCCCCCACATACTCAGTACGTATCTTGTACTGACCCGCATATTTCTTTATGGTATACATTCTTACCATAATGTAGGTTCAGGTACTCAGCCGTAGCCACAACAGTGATATCCGAGTGCCGCATCTACGTTCCTTCAGTGGTGAGTCCTCATGGTTCGAGGACCAAGTTGCTAGTTTTGGTGCTGTTGTTTTGTGATCCCTTTAGTCTGTTGAGTCAGTTGGGGGTTTGTCCCAATGGCTCATTGATTTTGCTGTGTAGAGACTATGACAGACTAGTGTATTGTTGGGTTGGTTTGTGTATAGACATTCCATATATGTATAGTCTAACGATATTCCATGCCATGTGCGATGTGATATGATATGTACTTATATACATATTCTTAGCATAGCATGTATGTTGTTGTGTTGGAACCCAAGGGTAGTTTTTTGGCTTAAACGGTTAGCTTAAGGCTACGTGTAGCTTTGGGCATCGTGTAGCATCTCGGGATGATATTTTGGGGCGTTACAATCTTGGTATCAGAGCCTAAGGTTTAAAGAGTCCTAGGATTTCTGACAAGCTGCGTTATGTAGAGTCTTGATCATCGGTGTGTAGCGCGCCACATCTATGAACAAGAGGCTATGGGACGTTTTAGGAAAAGTCATTTCTTTCATTCTAAAAGAGTTTATCGTGCTTACAACTGTTTTTTTCTGCTGTTAACTCGTGCGCTCTTATGATAGAAAATGCCTCCATATCGAGCTCACAGAAACAACAACCAACCTAAACCCATTGATCCGTTACATGAGACGGTATCCTATGCCAAATTTCGGACAGTTTTTCAGACACTAGCCCAGGCAGTTATCGCCAATACTCAGGCCAACACTCTACCTCCGCAAGAAAATAATTTGGCAGTAGTACGAATTCGTGACTTTATGCGGATAAATCCGCCAGAGTTTCATGGGTCGAGAGCAGGTGAGGACCCGCAGATGTATGTTGATGAAATAAAGAAAATTACACAGATTATGCACGTGACCAAGGAAGAAAGTGTGGAGCTGGCTTCTTATCGGTTGAATGATGCTGCCTATGACTGGGTGCAAATATGGAATAAGAGTAAAGAGGAAGATACCGCTCCGGTGACTTGGCAATTGTTCCAGGATGCTTTCTTGGATAGATTCTTTCCTCTTGAGTTACGGGAAGCTAAGATAGAGGAGTTTATGAATTTGAGACAAGGCTCCGTGTCGGTTAAGGAGTATTGTCTTAAGTTTAATTGGCTATCAAAGTACGCTCCTAATATGATGGCTGATCGAGGACTAGTATGAGCAAGTTTCTAACTGGGGTGTTGAGTTATGTGGTTAAAGAATGTAGATCTGCTATGATTAGCAGGGAGATTGATCTTCCTAGGTTAATGATTCACGCCCAACATATTGAGTCAGACAAGATAAAGGAAAGAGAAATAGTAAGAGGGATTAATAGAGTCAGATCGGAGCAACAGGGGTCTGGTCAGACTAGATTCTCCGAAGGGAGTCGCCCTCAGTTTCAGAGACGTCCATTTATACCTGTGCCTTCCTCAGCTAGTTCTCCCATATATCAGGGCAGGCAGGAGCTCGGGAATAGGTCGGTACCTTCCAGGTCTCAAGACAGTGTAAGCAACCAGCCTCATCCTCCTTCGTGTGCTAAGTGTGGTAAAGACCATTTTGGGGAGTGTTATATGGGGCTGCGGGGCTGTTTTAGTTGTGGAAAGTTGGGTCACATACTTAGAGACTACCCGTATGCCAGACAACGGAGTTGTGATGCCCGTGACCAGAGTCAGGCTACCAGTGCCCCGCTTCCCGCAGCCCATCCAGTTCCTCCTCAGCGTGCTTTATCTAGTACTGCTGGCGATCAATGCCAAAATAGTTTCTATGCTATACCATATCATTAGAAGCAGGAGGACTCTCTCAATGTTGTCACTGGTATGCTCCGTGTTTTCCATTTTGATGTCTATGTATTGATGGATCCTGGTTCAAGTTTCTCTTATGTGACACCTTTGGTTTCTGTAAACTTTGAAATGAATCCTGAACTGATTTCTGAACCTATTCTGGTTTCTACCCCGGTAGGAGAGTCTGTTATTGCTAAGTGAGTGTATAAGAAGTGTCCCATCACTGTCCTTCATCGGGTTATGTATGCTGATTTGATGGAGCTAGATATGGTTGATTTTGACATCATTCTGGGTATGGATTGGCTTCACTCGTGCTATGCATCTATAGATTGTCGTGCTCGAGCGGTTAAGTTTCAGTTTCCTGATGAGCCTATTTTCGGATGGTCCAGGAGTTCTGTGAATCCTAAAGGCCATTTTATATCCTATCTCAAAGCTAGGAAGTTGATTTCCAAGGGTTGCTTTTATCATCTGGTTCAAGTTAAAGACACAAAGTCTGAAATCCTGACCATTCAGTCGATTAGTGTTGTTAACTAGTTTCTTGATGTTTTTCTGGAAGATCTTCCTGGAGTACCTCCCGATAGAGAGATAGAATTTAAGATTGACCTTCTTCCCGATACTCAGCCTATTTTTATTCCTCCATATAGTATGGCTCCTGTTGAACTTAAAGAGTTGAAAGAGCAACTCAAAGATCTCCTAGATAAGGGTTTCATAAGGCCCAGTGCGTCTCCTTGGGGTGCACCTATTTTATTTGTAGGAAGAAAGATGGTACCTTGCGTATGTGCATTGATTACCGTCAACTTAACAAGGTAACTATCAAGAACAAGTACCCCCTTCCTCAAATTGATGACTTGTTTGATCAGTTGTAAGGTGCTAGCTACTTTTTGAAAATACACCTTAGATCCGGTTATCACCAACTCAAGGTTAAGGAATGTGATATTCCTAAGACAACCTTCCAAACTCGTTGTGGTCATTTTGAATTCCTAGTGATGTCTTTCGGGTTAACCAATGCTCCTGCGGATTTCATGGATCTTATGAACCAAGTATTTAAGAAGTATTTGGATTTTTTTGCTATCATGTTCATAGATGACATTCTTGTTTACTCCCGAAGTGAGTTCGATCATGCAGACCATCTCCGAATTGTGCTGGAAACTCTTAGGGCTCATCAATTGTTTGCCAAGTTTAGAAAATGTGAGTTTTGGCTAAGGTCCGTAGATTTCTTGGGTCATGTTGTTTCTTCTGAAGGTATTATAGTTGATCCTCAAAAAATAAAGGCTATAAAGAGTTGGCCTAGACCTATTTCTCCCTCTGATATCCGAAGTTTCTTGGGTCTAGCTGGTTATTATCATTATTTTGTTGAAGGGCTTTCTTCTATTGCGTCTCCTATGACCCGTTTGACCCAAAAGAAAGTAAAGTTTCTGTGGTCAGAATCTTGTGAGAAGAGTTTTCAGGAGTTGAAGACTTGACTCACTTCAGCCCCTGTGTTGACTTTGTCGGATGGTGTTGATAGTTTTGTGGTTTATTATGATGCTTCCAAAGTGGGTTTGGGTTGTGTATTAATGCAAAAAGGTAAGGTTATAGCCTATGCTTCTAGACAGTTAAAGCCTCATGAGAAGAATTATCCTACTCATGACCTTGAATTAGCTGTTGTGGTCTTTTCTTTGAAAATCTGGAGACACTATTTGTATGGTATGCACATAGATGTCTTCATGGATCATAAAAGCTTGCAGTATGTGTTCACCCAGAAAGAGTTGAACCTTAGGCAGAGATGGTAGTTAGAGATATTGAAGGATTATGATATGAGTGTCTTGTATCATCCAGGCAAGGCCAATGTAGTGGCGGATGCCCTTAGTCGGAAGTCTATGGGTAGTGTAGCGCATGTAGAAAATGATAAGAGAGAGTTATCCCATGAGGTGCATCACTTGGCTAGGTTGGGAGTTAGGTTATTTGGTGATGCTGAGGGTAGCATAGGAATTCAAAGTGGTTTCGAGTCCTCTTTAGTTTCGAAAGTAAAGGAGAAGCAAGACAAGGATCCTACCTTGGTTAGGTTAAAAGAATCCGTTAAAGACCAAAAGGTAGAGGTTTTCTCCCAAGAGGGAGATGGCGTGTTGAGATTTCAAGATAGACTTTGTGTTCTGAATATTGATAACTTGAGGCAGAGAATTATGGCGGAAGCACATGGCACGCGATATTCCATTCATCCCGGTGCTACTAAGATGTATCATGATTTGCGGAAAATTTATTAGTGAACGGTATGAAGAGGAACATAGCAGAATTTGTGTCAACATGTTCTACGTGTCAACAAGTTAAGATAGAACACCAAATGCCCAGTGGTGTGATGCAAGAGTTTAGCATTCCTACTTGGAAGTGAGAAGAAGTGAATATGGATTTTGTGGTTGGTTTAGCTTCTTCTCGTCGCCATCATGATTCGATTTGGGTTGTAATAGATCGGTTAATGAAATCAGCTCATTTCTTGCCAGTGCATTCATCTTTTACAGCTGAAGACTATGCTAGACTGTCTATTCGGGAACTCGTCAGACTTCATGGAGTCCCTTTGGCTATTATTTCTGACAGGGGTACTCAGTTTACTTCTTAGTTTTGGAAATCTTTTCAGAAGGGTCTCGGTACCCAAGTCCGTTTAAGTTTTGCTTTCCATCCTCAAATCGATGGTCAAGCCAGATGAACCATTCAGACTTTAGATGATATGTTGAGAGCTTGTGTGTTTGACTTTAAAGGTATTTGGGATGAGCACTTGCCATTAGTTGAGTTTGCTTACAATAACAGCTTTCATGCTACTATTGGAATGGCCCCGTTTGAAGCTCTTTATGGGAGGAGGTGTAGATCGCCTATAGGTTGGTTTGAAGTTGGTGAAGCTGCTGTGATTGGACCTGATGCTGTGTTTGAAGCTATGGAAAAAGTTAGGTTGATTTGAGAATGATTGAAAACCACACAAAGTCGTCAAAAGTCGTACGCGGATGTGAGGAGAAAAGATCTTGAGTTTAATATTGACGATTCGGTATATCTAAAGGTTTCACCCATGAAAGGGGTGAAAAGGTTTGGAAAGAAAGGGAAACTTAGTCCCCGTTACGTTGGCCCTTATAGGATTCTAAGTCGTGTTGGGAAGGTAGCTTATGAGGTTGATTTGCCCGCGGAGTTGTCTAATGTTCACTCGGTTTTCCATGTGTCCATGCTTAACCGATGTATTGGTAAATCAGTTGTAATTGAACCTTCCGAGGATTTGGATATCCAGAATAATCTTTCATTTGAGGAATTTCTGGTTGAGATTCTAGATTTTCAAGTTCGGAAGCTAAGAAGCAAGGAAGTTCCTTTAGTTAGAGTGTTTTGGCGAAATCAATCTATCGAGGGTGCGACATGGGAGGTAGAAGCGGAAATACGTACCAAATACCCTCATCTTTTCTCTACGAATTCGGGACGTGTCAAAGGTATCATTCTCTTTTGATTCGATCCTCATTACTATACTTATCTTAGCTTGTGTGTTTTCTTAAATATCGGAAATCTAGTGTGAAACATATGCTTTGAGCAAGGTAGTTTCGCTCGATATCCTCATTTCCATAGTATTCCTGACTTATTCATCGACATTCAAGGATGAATGTTTCCAAGGAGGGATGATGTAATACCCCGGGAAATTTTTTGTTGAAATTTTATGTGTAAACGTGTTGAGTTCTATCTTCTAGAATGAATTATAAATTTTCCGTGCGTAATGTCTTAGATTATGACCCACCATTGCGTAGAGTATCAAATAAGCTTTCCAATGATATGTGGACCATCCAAAACGGACACCCGAGCGACGAGTTATGAACATTCCGATCCAACCGTGAATAGTAGTGAACAGTAAAACGTGCAGGAAAAAGTACTGAGGCCTGGCGTATTTTTTCTCCAACTTTAAACAATCATAACTCCTTGTACATAATGATCAGGGTGATCTACTATATAGCAACGGAAAGATCTGCGAGTCCTCTTTCCAATGAAATTAGTTTCATCCAATTTATCTATCAGAGCAAAAAGTTATGGTCGATCTACTTCAGCCTATTGGGTCAACTTCAAAAGATCATAACTCCTCGTACACAATGATCTGGGTGAGATACTATATATCAATGGAAATATATGAGAGTCCTCTTTTTAATGAAATTAGTTTCATCCAATTTGAATATCGGAGTAAAACGTTATGATTTATCTACTTCAGACTATCAAAACAGTCCACCAAAGGACAGATTCGAGAATTAGTTGATTTTTTAAGGGCATTTCGGTCATTATGCCTTCACTTCATGGACGAAAATTGTCCATTTATACCTATATTGAGCCATAAAATTCATGTTCTTCCGTTAATAACATTGAGAGAACTAAACCCTAGGTCCATTTTGAGCTCCAAATATCTTCCAATTTCACCATAGAAATTCAAATTTGATTCGATAATCGAACTCATCATCTCGAGACCTTCGAGGAGCACCCCTTATTTGTGTGAATAGGAATCCATAATTAAGAGGTCAATTTCAAGGTATATGGGTTTTTGAACAAGATTATTCTTTCGATCTTGTGCCCGGGATTTTATTTACTTATGTTGATATAAGATTTTACATGTTTTTCCATGGATTGGAAATATGATTTTATAACTCATATTGTTATTCATGAAATATGGAATTTTGTAAATTGGTATATATATTATTTTGAAATGGAATTGTGTCCATAATTACTTGGTTATAAATATA
>NW_025865837.1:0-1226 GCF_002878395.1 Capsicum annuum
CCATTTTTGCACATTTTTTCTTCCACCTAACTCTATGACGTTTTCTTCCACATGAAAAAATTAACTGGCGCGTGCCAGGGAGGTCGGGGATCATCCCAGTGTGGTTCGTTTAAATTTTTGTGGCCATTTGGGTGGACAAACGGGCGAAACGATATAAATGGGGCATTTTCGGGCAAAATCAGTGTGCTATAGTCAACGCTTTTAGGGATGGGCCAGGGTTTGAATGTCTTGTGGGTTGAAAATTAATCGAGACGAGCTGGAGAGGTTGGGGATTGTCCAAGTGTGGTCCGTTTAAATTTTTGTGGCCATTTGTATGAAAAAACGGGCGAAACGGCACGAACGGAGCATTTTTGGGCCTAATTGGTGTGTCATAGCCGCAGTTTTGAGGGTGGGCCCGGGGTTCGGGTATGTTGTGGGTCAAAAATTGATCGGGGCATGCTAGGGAGGTCGGGAATCATCCTAGTATGGTCCGTTTAAATTTTTGTGGCCATTTGGGTGGATAAATGGGCAAAACGGCACGATCGGGGAATTTTCAAGCCAAATCGATGAGCTATTGCCCACGGTTTTGGGGGTTGGCCTGGGGTCCGGGTATGCTGTGGGCCAAAAATCGATCGAGGCATGCAAGGGAGGTTGGGGATCATTCTAGTGTGGTCCATTTAATTTTTCGTGACCGTTTGGGTGGAACAACGGGCAAAACAACGTGAATGGGGCATTTTTGGGCCAAATCAGTGTGCTATAGCCCATGGTTTTTGGGGTAGGCCCAAGGTTCGAGCATGTTGTGGGCCAAAAATTAACCGAGGCGTGCCAGGAAAGTTGAGGATTGTCCCAATATGCTCCATTTAAACTTTTGTGCCCATTTGGCAGGACAAACAAGAGACACGGTGCGAACAAGGCATTTTTGGGCTAAATCGGTGTGCTATATAGCCTACGATTTTGGGGTTGGGCCCGGGGTCCAAACGTTTTATGGGTAAAAAATTGACTGAGGCGTGCCAGACAGGTTGGGGATCGTCTTAGTGTGATCTGTTTAAATTTTCATGGCCATTTGAGTGGTCAAACGGGCAAAACGACACAAACGGGGCATTTTCAAGCCAAATTGGTGTGTTATTGCCCAAGGTTTCGGGGTAGAGCTGGCATTCGGGCGTGCTGTATGCCGAAAATTGAGCGGGGCATGCCAGGGAAGTCGAGGATCATCCCAGTGTGGTCCGTTTAAATTTTCATGGCTATTT
>NW_025865838.1:0-2498 GCF_002878395.1 Capsicum annuum
AAAATAAGCTTAGTTTCATCAAATTTTCTCAAGAACTCTTATTAGGGGTGCTTTCAGATTAATTCTATTAATGCACTAACTGCTTCAGTAAAGAAAATGGCATCTAATAGGGGTGTCATTCTGTCAAAAAGGATTGCATATACATACATTTCACTAGAGATCAAGGCGGTTAAGAGGAGAAGGAAAGATACTTCTAAGGCATCATCAAGCATTGAAAAATGAAAAATTGCAATGCCTCTATCTTTGTCTTCCATCGATGTTCAGTGTGCAAGGTCAATAGGAGAGAAGCATAAGCTAAAGAAGGTGAATGTACATCACTTGTTCCAACAGATGATACATTTGCTGAAAATTATCAAACAGATATATACATCTGTTGCAACTGTTGTATAACCTGTTCTATCAGATGCATTATCTATTGCAATAGAGGAGTCTTATGTTGCAACAGATGGGTCATGTGTTCGAAATTATTGTACTGCTCTAATTTACCTAATTGAATTCATCCCAACAGATGATCCATCTGTTGCAACATAAGGCTCATCTGTTGTAATAGATGGACAATCTGTTGTATATCTGTAATTAGCATTAACAATTTTGTCTTTCTAGGTAGATAACATAGTAGAAGCCACTATTGAAGAGCATAATATCACAGTTGATCATCCATCAACTGATTCTAAATAAGAAGAAAAAATGGAGCCTGTTAGTTCAGTAGAACGGAAGAATTAGCAGTTTGAAGGGTTCAACATCTCGGACGAGGCTCTAATAAAACTAACACAGTTAATCAACGACTATTCAGAATGAATTACAGATGGGCTGCTAAAGCATCATACCGGTAGGTACATAAATTAATTTTTGAAGATATTGGTTTATTCTGTTCTTGTAGTAAGAAAGTGACATTAACACATATAAATCATCATGTAGAAAAAAAAATGACGAATGCTACAAAGTGAACGAATCGAGTCTTGGTTTTGATATGTTTGACTTTGTTGTTGCACATCTCGGATCAAAGAATTGGTTCTATTTGATGTCACAGTCCCAAACTTACTGGAATGATGAGGTTTAAATGTCATACATATTACTATTAATTAATACTTTATTTAATTGTATTTGCGTATTAATTTTTTCATCACATAATCTGAAATGTTTGATAATATGTGCAGCACATCGATGTCATTTTTTACTACCTCCAAAAGAAGGCCAAGTTGCAAGCACAAGAACAATATAGATACATGACAGGCAATTGTTTGTACAAAGTTTACATCAATAATGCCTACGATAGGTATAGTCAACAACAGCAGGAAGTTTTCCAAAATGAGGAATGCTTAATCAACATTATCCAAGTTTTTAGCATTTTGGCTGGCTTACCTTGGTACTTGGTCGACGAAGTGTACATCCCAATCAGTTGAGGTGATGAATTCCATTGGGTGTTGGTTGTCGTCGTTCTAAAAGAGAGGTATGTTCAAGTTTATGACTAGATGTCGTGAAGGAGACATTCCGGGTCATCATCTAAGATACAAAAGTTGGCTAAAATATTGCATACTTACCTTGATATGAGTGGCTTTTTGGACCAAAAGGTTCTTACTGATTGGTCGAAGATTGAAGCATACCGAGATAAAATGGCTAATCCATTTGATGTACAATATGTTGAAGGAATTGCTCAACAAACTATTGGTTGCCTGTAAATATAAGTGTCATGATTTAGTTTTATTCCACAAATTTCACAACGCTTGCGTGAACTGTAAGATATGGATTATCTATTTTTTTAAAATGCAGGAATTGCGGTCCTTTTGTTACCACTTACGCCGAGTATTTGAGTGATGGATTATAAGTACCAAATGATGGACTTGATGTCGTATTACTACACAAAAGATATGCTGCTCTTTTATTGAAAGACGGAGAAATGAAAGATCAGAGGGCGTACGCAAGCGACATTAAAGATCCATAACAACCAAAGCCGAATTCTGTAACATCGAATGAAGAGCAACTTATCCATATTGATTAGATCTTTATAGCTTGAGTCCGTCAATGTAATAATCTATCCTCCTTGGTTTAACTTATTGATTTATTTGTAGAGTAGATCATTTGTACCCATAATGATTTTTTTTACATTTTATTTATTTGTTGAGTTATTTCATGTAATTTCCGAAGGCTTCAATTTATTTTATGCTGTCTATGAATATAATTTAATCCTTAGTTTTGAACATGTTGATGAAATGGAGTACTAGATTCAAATATTACAACAGATAATACATCTGCTACAACAGACGACATATCTTATCAAATGGATTTAGACATATGTTGCAATATGAGATATAATACGCAGGTCATCTGCTAGAAATTAATATAACAGGTCTTCCTACTTTTTTTATTTTCTCCAATAAATTACCGACCAGTTGCAATAGATCGATAATATGTTGCAACAGATTATATATCTATTGTAACAGACAGATTGGGAACATCTGCATAATGCAACAGATGATCAACCTATTCCAACAGATAAT
>NW_025865839.1:0-2039 GCF_002878395.1 Capsicum annuum
CTACAACGCCAGGGGTCACCCGTCAGTTGAGGACTGACACCCTAGTCCTTCGGGACATCAGTTTAGTGGATCAACACCAGCCAGTGTTCGTACCCTTAGCAAGGTACTGAACACCCATCCAACTAGGGTTGCAGGTTGGATCTCGATTTGCTCAACTTGGGATATGTCAGTTAATGTTAGCTCCCACAATCCTCATTTTATGACCAATTTCAAATTATGCATGACCTCGTAATCAGTTATTCAATTTTATGCAGTACATGTTTATACTTGGTTTTGCATTCAGCTTATCATTTTTCATGCATTCATGTTCAGGTTTACTATTTAGTTTCGCTTCTCACATACTTAACACGTTTAAAGTATTGATGAGATACTTTTTTGCGCTATATTGTCACATATTATAGATTCGGATGCTCGGTACTTGGATCACACCCAGTACGTTCCCGCACCACATTCAACAATAGTTTTTGGTGAGTCATCATCATTCAAAGACTAGTTATCAGTGTTTATTTTTCAATTTTTTTTAGTTTCAGCCAGTTGGAGTTAGTTGGGAACTTGTTCCAACAACTTATACTGAGTTAGAGGCTTTCAAACAAATATTTAAATTTTCAGCATGTTGGTTTGTCAGATAGTTCTATTTCCAGTTTTTGGTGGATATTCAGTATTACATTATTATTTCTATAAGTTATTTTAGTTTAGCTTTCGTTCAGTATTTCGTTACTTATTTTTAGTATTTTTAGAGTTATGCCAATGTGTTTCAAGCCAGTGTTCCAAGGATTAAAACTTGGGTGTTTCAAGCTAGTGTTCATACCCTTGACAAGGTACTGAACACCTATCTAATTGGGGTTACAAGTTGGACCCCGATTTGCTCAGATTGGGGTAAGTCGGTTAATGTTAGCATCTACATTCCGCAGTTTATGTTCAATTTCAAACTTTTCATATTTCATGCATTCATGTTCAGATTTACTATTTAATTTCGCCTCTAACATACTCAATACATTCAAAATGTTGATTGCATACTTTTATGTGCTATATTGTTTCATAATATAGGTTCAGATGCTTAGTATTCAAATCGCACCTAGTACATGCCCGTGTCACATTCAACAGTAGTTTTTGGTGAATCTTCATCATTCGAAGACCATTTATCAGTGTTTATTTTTTGCATTTTTTAGTTTAGTCAATTGGAGTTAGTTGAGGGTTTGTCCCAATTACTCATCATGAGTTAGACTTTCAGACAGATGTTTGGATTTTCAGCATGTTGGTTTGTCAGAGACTTCTATTTCCAGTTTTTGGTGGATATTCAGTATTACATTATTATTTCTATCAGTTATTTTAATTTAGCTTTCGCTCAATATTTCGTTACTTATTTTCAGTATTCTTAGAGTTACGTCAGACCATAGGTTAGCTTGGGGGCACTTATGACTCTAAGAGCCGTGTTACGACTAGGGGCAGTTTCGGATCGTGACAAAAAAGAAATAAGGTAAATGAAGTTTTATCATGTTAAAAAATGATGGATTCATAGTGAGCATTGGAGAAGAGAGAGAGGAAAATGATGAATAAAGAAAATAATAAAAAAGGTGCGATTTTTTTAAGAAAAATAAAGAAAACATAAATAAATTTCAATAAACGTGCCTATTATTTAATTATTTTTATTTTTTTGTCACATCAATTTTTAGGGTGAAAGTAAATTCACTTTTAAGTAAGGGGTAACTACATATTTTAGCAAATATAGACTCTTAATTACCCTATTTTGCATAAGGGTGTGTTTGGTATGATGAAAAATATTTTCCATGGAAAATGTTTTCCTGAAAAAAGTTTTCCTAGAAAATAAGTTGGTTTTCTACTTATTTTATCATGTTTGGTTGGTGAGTGGAAAATATTTTTCAAAAAATATTTTATGGTGTTTGATTGATGAGTAGAAAATATTTTTAAGAAATATATTTTCTAGTATTTGGTTGGTGAGTGAATTTTTTTTTTTAGAAAATACTACTAATGGTTAACTAGTATATCGCTGCCTAAACTAATTTAAGCATAACAAATAA
>NW_025865840.1:0-1669 GCF_002878395.1 Capsicum annuum
GTGGATGATTTCTTAAAAATTGGTGAAGAAAAACTTAAATTCTTGACTTGGGTTTCTTGTGGGTACTTAAACCTGTGTGCCCAGAGCCAGTGTCATGTATTCAAGATACTCTCCGTCAAGCCATGATCCATAGAACTCAGTTAGTCATGTGACTCAGGAAAACTCAATAATTCTAGTAATCTCAGAAAGGTCAGTAATTTAGTAGTATTAGTAGTATTCCCTCAGTCAACAGAACTCAATGAAATTATTCCAGATAAGCTTAGTTAATCAGGTTCAGTGTCTATTTTGATGGGGGTAAAATTTTGCACCAAGTAAACCCAAGGATGAGGACACACACTGGAAGATGAGGGTGTGTTCCTTAGAAGAAATCCTTGCATTCCAGAAGTATGTAGCCAGCGTAGGTTGAGACATCAATACTGAAAGATGAGGTTTGATGAGGTTGATAAACACTGTCAAATAAGGGTCCCACTATTCTCTTTTTGGAACACTATCAAATGAGGGTCAACCCTATCTTGTCTTTACCAGTAGCATGGTATTGACAGCCTTCCAATTAGGGTTAAAAATTAGATCCCGACTAAGATATATTGCTCTATTTGGGGCATGTTGATTAGATGACTACTTCCCAAAATTACAATTTCTATCTAGGCCTCAGTCTCAGTAATAGAACTCAGATAGTTCTACAACCTTCAGGACTGTTGATACAGTTAACACAGAATAACACAGAACTCAGCTAGTTCCACTAAACCCTAGAATATTAGACACAATCACTCAGTATCAGTTATATCAGTTATCAGTAACTCATGTTATCAATATTCAGACTCCTTAGTCAGTATCATCACAAATTTATTTCTAGTCACTTACTCATGTATGTATTCTCACGTTCATGTTATATAGTTTGTTCACATAGTTAAGGCATATAAACCCTTTCATTCATCCTACCTCACTTGCATACCAATATATTCAATCATACTGATGTATTTTCATTATGCCTTTTTACACCATAGGTTCAGAAGCACGAGCTCTAGAGCATCAGTAGTATTCCAGTGTTAGTAGTCAGAGTTAGCAGTGTGTCCTCATCTTTTGAGGACATGATCATATTTTATTATTTCATTACTTACTTTACTTCAGTAGTTGGAATTAGTTGGGGACATGTCCCATCAAATCCTTATACAGACAATTCAGTTTTAGAGGTTTTCATACTACAGTATATTCACATAGTTTGTTTTAATTTTTATTTTGTTATTGATATACCGTACTCTCAGATGATAAGTTTATATCAGTTATTTGAACCATATGGCCGTTCAGCCTTAATCTCTACATTTATACAGTATATTGTGCAGTGTTCAAGTACAGATATCAGTCATGGGTTAAATTATGGTCCTTCTTAGTCATGAGCACCATGTAGCATTTTGGGTACCAGATTTGGGGCATTACAAACTTGGTATCAGAGCCAGGTTCAATAGAGTCCTCGGAAGTCTTAAATCCACATCTGGTAGAGTCTTATGCAAGGATGTGTTGCACACCACATTAATGTATAGGAGGCTATAAGATGTTTTAAGAACAATTTCCCTTCTTTATGCATTCATGTCGTGCCAGTGAGCTTGATCTCAAGTCAATCTCTCATGAATCATGGGTTAAAGGAACCCATGAATCAACACTTGACATAACT
>NW_025865841.1:0-2605 GCF_002878395.1 Capsicum annuum
ATTTTTGCCCTATTTTGAATCTCTTTTGTTCAATTTTAAGAAAAATGAAGCACAAGTAACTTATTCATGAAAATATTTTTTAAAATAAACGTATGAAGTAGTTTATACTGAAATTGAATTAAAATATAAATGAACTTAAATTTAAATTATTTTAAAAATAAAAACCTAATAGTAATCAATTTTATATAATGTTAACAACTATAAGGGTATTTC
Source organism: Capsicum annuum (assembly GCF_002878395.1). NCBI lineage: Eukaryota > Viridiplantae > Streptophyta > Magnoliopsida > Solanales > Solanaceae > Capsicum > Capsicum annuum. The sequence goes on from NW_025865841.1 coordinate 214, forward strand.
ACCAACATGGGTTGTGGTGCAGAGGATGAGATTGCTCCACCTTTAATCAGAGATCGAGTATTCGATTCTGGGTATGGAGAAAACCCTGTTAGGGAGCGCTTTTCCTCGAATGGGGCCTACGTGGTACGAATCTGAATTAATCAGGCTCGAATGCTGGTACCGAACACTAGATAGAAAACCCCCCCCAAAAAAACTATAAAGATATTTCAAATATTTTGATTAAAAAAATTGTTTAACAACAAGGGTCCACCAAACATATCACCAAATACGTAACTATTTATTTTTAAAATAAATTTCAGCATTTTTAAAAACATGCTTTTTAAAAGCCTTTTTTTTTTTTTGAGCCTATCCAGGGTCTAAAAGCTGTTTTGACCAGCTATTAAGCCGCCTTCAATAAGAAAGATGCGAGTGTTTGGAAAAGTACTTTACTGATGATCAATTTGGTCAACGTTATCAGCCAAGTCCTAAAGCAAAGGTATCTGTAAATGGAAACTGCCCAAGTGGATCAAGGCCTATGTTGCCATATCTTGGCAATTCCATATCCAGGTAGAGGTCATATCAATCCTTTGATGAATCTGTGCAAGCTCATTGCTTCAACCACACCAAATCTTCAGCTAGTAATCACTTTTATTGTAACCGAAGAGTGGTTCAGCTTTTTGAAATCAGAGCCAAAACCAGCTAGTATCCAGTTTCGTACTATCCCAAATGTAATTCCATCAGAAAAGGATCGAAACAACGATTTGATAGGCTTTGTGGAAGCTGTGTATACTAAGATGGAAGCTCCCGTTGAGAGTTTACTTGACGGACTTCTAAAGGCCAATGTGATTATAGCTGATATGTTATTGCCGTGGGTTCTCCGTATTGGGGAGCGGAGGAACATTCCGGTGGCTTCATTTTGGACCACGTCTGTCACCATTTTCTCCATCTTTTATCAACTGCTTCTTGATAATGAACATTTTGACGCCAGTTTGATAGGTATTACTTGTTTCTTTCTTTTTGGCTACTTCTTGCAGTTTTGGTCGTTGATAGAGACGCATTCGGGATTTGAACTCTATGAGCTCAATCGTTTAAGATTCTTAGCATTAAATGCATTATATTTTTAAAGTTACGGGTTCATAGATGCTCCATGTTGAAAATTCTAGATTCAATTGAACCTGTACCTATAATGATACCCAAAGGACATGTTCAAAAATATAGAAAGCTGTGTAGGACGCGGATAAGATTAGCTTAAACGGGAATGTCTAGGAAGGTTGTGGGCATGCTATTGTTGTTATGAACTCTAAATTCCCTCGTTCCTTCTCTGGTTTCTCCCCATCTGACTCTGTCTCTTTCTGTTCTCCCTCTGCCATCTCTAGCCTTCATCTTAATCCTTTACCCCTTCTACTTTGAATCCATTCTCTGTTCTAACTTTTGCTATTGTAATGATTTACTCTTTCAGTTTATGAATTAAATCTATCATTTCCATTGAGTACTTTGTGTTGTGGATTTGGGTTTGCTGCAAGTTTGATGTGACTAGAAACATGTTTCCGTTCAGCAGGGGCTGAGCTAGAATTTCGAATTTATGGATTCTTGATTTTCTTTTTAAGCTTATAATTGTTAATTTGATTATGAACAGAGCAAGGAGAAGAGCAGGTAAATTACATTCCTGGGATTACACCAATTCGCCTAAAGGATCTCCCATCTGTATGCCACGACAAACACCTGGAAATATTGCCCTTCCTTCTCGAAGTTGTATCGGAATCGGTCAATAAAGCACAATATGCCTTGTTCACCACCATTGAAGCATTGGAATCTCAAGTAATTGAGGCTTTACGAGCTAAATTTCCAGTTCCCATTTTCACAGTTGGTCCAACAATCCCTTACTTCGATACTGAATTCAAAACTAACCAGCCTAGTTCAAACTACTTTTCATGGCTTGATGATCAACCTAAGGACTCTGTTCTATACATATCCCAAGGAAGTTTCATGTCAGTATCTAAAGAACAGTTGGATGAAATTATAGCAGGCGTGCACAGCAGCGGTGTCCGATCATTTTGGGTGGCGCGTGAGAATACTTCCTTACTTAAAGAAGCAGTAGGGAACAAGGGAATCATTGTGCCTTGGTGCGACCAATTGAAAGTTTTGTGCCATCCTAGTGTAGGCGGGTTTTGGTCGCATTGCGGATGGAATTCGATCAAGGAAGGTGCATATGCTGGCATTCCTTTTCTTACATTCCCTATTGGCGCTGATCAATTTACCAACAGTAAACAAATAGTGGAGGACTGGAAGATTGGTTGGAGGATCAATAAGGAAATGGAGAAGCTGGTTAAAAGAGATGAAATTGCTATGCTTTTGCGGAGTTTTATGGACCTTGACAACTACCATGGAAAAGAAATGAGGAGAAGAGCAATGG
>NW_025865842.1:0-3106 GCF_002878395.1 Capsicum annuum
TAAAATCATTTCAATGGTGGAAATCAAGAATGCAGGACTTTTAAACTGCAAGAGACGGAGGTTTCGGGTATAACTAAAGATGGTCCGGGGATCCTTCAATCCCAGGACGATAAAAGAGAATGAATTGGTCTCAAAACTTGTGAGCTATACACAAAGGAGGATATAAATAATATCTAGCTAGATGCCAAAGCCAATGATACTCTTCTCCAAGATATAGCTCCTGCCATATATGATCAGATCCTCCCTTACGACTCTGGAGAGCAAATATGGGATACTCTATACGAAAATTTTGAAGAAGAGGATGATCAACCCTGGAGAGAAAAGTATTGGCATCAACTGATATCTCCCTTACTATCAAAGAAGAATCTGATACAACTAACACTCTACCTGAGATGGCTAGCTCTGATTCAGAAGTTGAGGAAGACATCGACAGAAAGTACTTTCTGCATGGTTGCTGAAAGAATCTGATTCTTTGAGGGCTTAGGTTGCAGCCAAACTAATAGTGGGAATATATACAACATACGATAACCATTTCCAAGGAAGATAATTGTTTTAAGCATAATTAGAAATTAACCGAAAAAAGATTCAACATTAACTAATCCTTAAGACTGCAGTACAGGGTGGCGGTGGCATAGTCAAGAATTTTTATAAGCAGTGTCGTCTTAAAAAAATAAACAAGAGGGAAAACACTGCAATGACAACATTATATTAAAAGGTTGCATCTTTCGTTACACTATACTTCAATCTATCATACTCAACAAACCAGTGAGGATTACAACGTATGACGCAGTGACCATAAAAATTATATTTTGAAAAAAGAAATATGATTTCGAAGTAGAAAAGTACCTTCTGAAGACACGATATTATTGCATCACGGTAGTGTGGATAAAATTTTGGAATGCTAAACTATTCTAGGATCAACTTTTGAGGAATTTAAATGAACTCTTTCAAAGATTGATTTCTTTAGACTTATTCGTCCTTTCTTCCAAGCTAAATAAATTTTGAGATGTTAAATTTGATTTAAAAATCTTGAAAGACACGTTAAAAATAATATCTCTTCCACCAAATTACAGATTAGAAGATTAATTTAGATAAATCCTAAGTAATATTTAAAATTCAACAAACAAGAAAACAATGGATTTCTTCAAGAAATTCAAATTAAAAAAAAAAAAAAGAAACGAAATAGTAAGAGAACTTATTGTGAAAATCCTAGCAAGTAGGAGCTTAATTCTAAAAAGTACAAATTTAGGAGGAGAAAGAATAATTTTTAAATTATGACTTAAACCTGCATAGATATCCCTTTTCTAGAATATTTTTAAATTTTCATTCTCCGTATCCAAACAGAGGTCATTTAATTGGTTTTAGTTTCTCAATATGAGGCTACCAGTTGAGAGGCACACATACAAGGTTTCAAAAATATTTAGAAACTCATAGATGCTTCAGGATTGATTCCTCGACCACCTTAAGACATTAGGCATCCTTTATCATCAAACCAACGGATAGTTGCTGCCAAGCAGTGTCATTGACATTGATTTTCACTTTTTTTTTTTGCGAATCCATATATGTATATCAAATATTTCTTCCCAACAAAGCATTGTAGGGTGACAGCCCTTAACTCAAGGTGTGACTGCCCATGCAGGGTCTGTAACCTCTCCGTTCAAGTAAATCGAATAGATTTTGCGACCCTATATATGTATTAAGAAATCCACTAAATATCTATAAATATTTGACAGTGAATTATTGTATATTGACTTGAGGTCGCCGAAAGAACCCATAACTTCAAATCCTTGATTGAAATAAAGGGAAAAAGAAAGTGATTGACAAATATAGAAAAGCTCTATCGAGATATATTTTTTTAAACTACAGCTCTCCAGAGAAGTTAAAGACAACTCTTGAGAGAGGTTTTAACAGAGCGGGCCAATTAAGGCTCACCACTGAACCCCCAAACCTTTCAATTTGTCAATATTATTTCTTCTTTAAATATGGTAAGCTTTGAAGGTGACTCCTCTCGTATATAACAGGAAGGGCACTAGCAGTGACTAATATAAAGAAAGAAACAAACAACAATTCAGTTCAGTTTTTCTACAACATACTAAAACAAATAGATAAAAAAACCTAAGAAATACTGGACAATAAGGTCTCAGACACAACTTTAAACAATTTCCCTTGCTTAGATGTTAGCTTAGTAACTTTTTTGTTTTGAATTTTTCTGATTGCACTTTAAGAAACAAATCAATCGCGTAAGAAGTTATATTTCCAGCATAAGCTAGGTAAATATCTATTTTAATTTTTTAACACACAGTAAAGTTTAGATCACCCAAAATGACCAGATTCTAATGCCATCTCCAAGCGGTCTAATCAACCTTGGTAAAATGGTGAAACTATAATCTGCCATAGCATTGCACATACAGCCGATGATGAACCGTAGAGTTCATCATTTTCACTCTGTTATGATAAGTAAATTGATTAAAAGAAGCTTGTAAACTTCTGCAACTTCATCAAGTATGTTTCTAACACATGTTGTTGCAACGAGAAAAGGAGAATAGAAAAACAAATGGACAAGTGAGCTATATGAAAAGTTTATGAGGTTAAACATACCTTTCAAAGATATCTTCTTGATTCAAATCGGTAACACCAGAAATCCAGCTAAGATCACCAAGACCATCTGCTTCATTCTCACCATTTGAAGCCCCATCAGAAACTGCATGTGAAGACACCTTGGATGCAGAATTACTGTCATCGTACTTCCTCTGTCCAAAGAGCCAATTCGGGCTCTTAAGCTGTATTTCACTGCAACAGAACTCAAATTAGCAGCTATTGCAAATTTTCCACTACAAGAAATGAATCAATATACTGAAAATAAAAATAAACATAAACTAGTTTATCAAAATACACGAAAACTGGTAAAGTTGCTGCCATGTGACCAGGAAGTCAGGGTTCAAGCCTTGGAAACAGCCTCTGGCAGAAATGCAAGGTAAGGCTACGTACAATACACCCTTGTGGTAGGGCCCTTCCCCGGACACCGCGCATAGCGGTAGCTTTAGTGCACCGGGCTGCCCTTTATCAAAATACACGAAAACAATCTTTAAAATCTCAGAGAAAAAGT
>NW_025865843.1:0-1131 GCF_002878395.1 Capsicum annuum
AGAGAAAAAACAGTCGAGTATGGAGTTGATTAAAGGTGAAATTTGAGGAAGATGGCGAGTAGGAGAGAGAAAAATAAAAGAAAAAAAGAAAAAAGTATAAGGGAAAAATTTTAAAAAGAAATATTTTAAATTAAAAAAAACGTGTCAATTAGTAATTGATGCGTCTTCAACACCAATTTAAAAAAATTAGGTTTGATCCAAAAATGACATAATAATATCAATTTGAAATGATTTAGAGAGGTAATAGATCGTCCACAAAGTTAAAATGTCTTTTTGTAAATCTCAAACAAATTCAGTGATGACTTTATATCTTTCTCTATTATATAAAGCATAACAAGTTATTTGAACTGCATAACTTAAATCTCTACATATGATTGTGTCACACCTTTTTTTCGCACGCAGAATTGAAGTCGAAGGGTTTTTTCAATTAAGGTGACGGTTTTGAATAGGGATTAGTTTATTAATAGAGTCGCCACTTGGAATTGAGTTATGGTGTTCCAAGTCACCTTTTTAAATCCCTAGTCAAAAGAAAATGACTCTTTGTTAATCTGTGAAACAGAAGACCGGGTAAGAAATTCTGTTGATCGAGGGGAAGGTGTGAGGCACCCCTCGAGTCCCGTGGTTCTAGAACGGTCGCTTTTATTGAATTATTTAGCTTGAGCTATTTTTATGAATTATGTTAAGGCCTAAATCGCTCATTTTATATATCTAAAATCTCGTTTATCATTAAATAAATCGGTGACAAGTTGAAAAATATTTGTCAAGTGAATTTTAGAAAAATATTTACCAAGGTGTATTTTTTACATCCTTGAATTATTTTTAAAAGTCTCAGAAAGATGTGTGCGCCGCATTCTTAGTTGAAACGAAAATTTTAAACGTGCCTAAAATTTGTCTAGCGTTAAAGGTATTTGCTTCATCTTTCGTAAAGTCGAGATAATTTTTTCTTATCTATTTTTACTCTTTTCTTTCATCATTGAAGACGGATTTTGGATAAATTTACAATCCATTTCTCTTAAGCTTACTCTAGTTAATAACTTTTTAGATCTTAAAATTGATTTAATTCTAAGAAAAATATTTTAATGACGATAGGATTGAACCAATCATTTTAAAATATTAATCTAATATTTTATA
>NW_025865844.1:0-1215 GCF_002878395.1 Capsicum annuum
GCTTATGACTTCTTTGATTAAACATATTACAAATCTTCCTTTGATTACTGATGCAAGTTGTGAGGTTGATGTTCAACAACGGGTGTGTTTTTACTTGTTGTAGATCATTGGAGGCATGGTTTCTGTTGATATATCGAGCAACAAAGTCAAGTTTATGTATCTACATTTGCTTGCGAATTTGTCCAAAGTTGGTCAATATGTTTCTGGTGCAGCAACACTTGCAATACTTTATAGATATCTTTGTTGTGCATCGCAAAAGGGAATTAGAGTCATTGGTGGTTTTTTACCTTTACTTCAGGTTAGCTACTTTAATTTATTTCCTTAAAGAAATAAATTTTTAATATTTATTTATTGTATTTATATAAATATGTGAAGGTATGGATATATGAGAGGATTTTGCCTCTCAGGCCACGGAGAGATCCTAATCTTCTAGTTGACGAGTGGCTTATTTCTATCCTTCTAGAACCACCACGTGCTCGTGTGTGGTCTAATTGGTTAAGCCACGATACAGAAGCACCTCACCTATTATATTTATTTCGTGATCAACTAGATTTACTTATAGAACACCAGGTATTTTTTTCTTTTGAATAATAGCTTTATCTATCTTATTTTAATATTTTAAGTCGTAAAAACTAAATAAATTTATATTTATATAGTTTGCGTGGCAGCCATACAGTCCCGATGTTTTTGCTACATTACCAGATTATTGTGTGAATGGTTTCAGTGTTTGGAGTGCTATTATACCCGTAATATCTTGGGATGCAGTTGAGTGGCACTATCCAGATAGGGTACTATGTCAGTTTGGATTGATTTAGAATATTCCAAGTAGAATATTGTGGGATCCCAAACATTTTCAGTTGGATCAGAGAGGTAGAACTAACTTTAATTGGCATTATTTTTTTATCAAAGAGGTTGAAATCTAGAGGGATAAACAAAATCACAATGCTGAACCTGATGTCTCAAAGATGACAATGAATATGTGCAGTGGTATAACACGATTACTCGTCATTTGATCAATAATCCATCTCATCAATTTAGACAAGGTTATCAGAGTTTTGCAGGCAAATACAAATATTTGGTACAATATTACCTTATAATTATCTACATAAATATGTTGTAGTTTTAGCTTCCTTATGTAAGTTTTGGTAGGCCATGACGTTATGTGTTGTTTGACAATATAAAAGACATTTTGTGTTATAAATCACAATGTGTTAG
>NW_025865845.1:0-4306 GCF_002878395.1 Capsicum annuum
TTTCAATAGGATTTGGAATACCCAAAGCCTACAGAGCGTTGATCTACCACATGTGCAATTATTAAGTTTTCAAGTTAAAAGATTTAATTCTTAAGTCTTTCAAATTGAATTTTCAAGTTTAACTCGGTTGTGAGACAAAGACGTGAAGCCAATGAGCAACAAGTTTTGGAGAGAAAAGCCATAGTTTAATACTAGAACATCAATACATCAAAATAAGTAAGTAATTCTTAGAGTTGAAATTCAAAAATAAATATGCAATATAAAGAAAAAGAATTTCCATTACAAATAATAGATCCAACTACTCAATAAAAAGGGTAAAGAAAAGCAACAAGAATGTTTGATGGAAGACATATCATAAGGCTAATCTAAGTATAGCTTATTATTGACTAAATCTTGTAAAGCAACCTCTAAGACTTGCTTCTTCTTCTCCACGACCTTTGAGGCATTTGCTATTGCAAGGGAGACATCAGAATATTTGGAAACTCTTATTCAATAGCTAAAACTTTGGATTCCATCTCTACAGCTTCTTGCTTGACAGCATCTCGGCGGGCTTTCAACTTTTTCACCTTCTTAAGAGATTTGCTGGTGGTAGAAACTTTCTTAGGTTTCTCATTCCTCTTCCTCCATACAAGCTTAAGATACTCTTTGGCTTTCAAATATGGCTCTGACTCTTTAATTGTTGTGGTTTTATCAACAAGGGCTGATCATGCTTGGTCAAAGAAAGTCACAAGCCCAAAGAAAGACCCTAATAAATTCTACAAAGAAGAAATATATGCCCCCATCCAACTCATGTCATTGAGTATGACTTCGACATCATCTTAGATAGAAGAAGTATGATTCGAAGTAAGGCCTGAAAGTTTGGTGCGGATACTAGCCCAAGCCTTTATGATAAATTCCTTTTTAAGCTCTGAAATGACCTTCTTGCCATAAAAAATAGACATGGTTACCGCTGGTTGTTAGGGAAAGTTTGACTCTACATTTGCTTTGACTTTACCGCAAGGGTTGGAAGTGACCTCTTTGGATGAAAAAAGTAACTCTCTTGAGTATGGACCTACTACAGACTTTCTACTATCTTGTGGCTAACTTTGATGAGGATCTTCCAAAACTTTGATATTGTCTAGATGCACACACCAATAAAAACATCATATGAGGGGTATATAAAGGCGATGCATATACTATAAAATAGTAAGGAGTTAAGTTGTTACCTTTTCGATGGCTGAAAGAGTCTTCAATAAACTAGCAAGAATCTCCATATGGGAGTTAGAATCACCTTTCTTTGCTGATGATGGTTTTACCTTCTTCCAACAATAATCTACATGACTACTATCGCTCTCGTCTTGAGATGGTCATTTATTGAAAGACCGTTGAGTCAAGGTAAACGACTCTTCTTTCTGAGTTTCTACATGTAGAGGTCCTTTGACTTTGTATGGAATGACTACCTTAGATGTCAAAACTAGAGGCTTAGCCATAATTGGAACCTCCTCACCATATTCTTGAGGAGTGTCGATAATAGGACCTACGACATTCACCAAAGATTACAAGTTAACTTTGAGAAAGTTTCCATAAACTTTGTCCCACCAAGATTTATACTGCATGGATGAATGTCTTCGCGCATCAGGTTTGACTTTAGGAAAAGTTGATTTCGACATAGAACCATGCATTACACAAATTTGATGAAATCTAAGGCCTTCTTCTAGTGAAGCACTGAAAATATCATCTTCCAAGATTTTGGGAAGGCATTGATAAAACCAAACTGACTGCTAAATCGGTGTAGACTGTATGACTCAACTGTGAATGAAGCTCCATATCTAAAAAGAAGGAGATTAAAATAGAGGCTCATGAAGTAGTTTATCTCTGATTCGTCATCCTTATCATCATCCACAAAATGATAAGAAGAGGATTTGCTTAACACAATGGAAGTCCAAATAGCACTATTTCCTTGATGGATGCGCTTTCTAGAAAGATCTCCATCAAAGTACCTTGATCTACCTTTGCTGGAATATGCCATTATCAACGGAATAGATGGTCCATTAAAAAGTGGAAAATACATCTTAAAATAGTAAGTAAGCCAACCATTCACATAATGGATAGGAAAGAATACTCTGAGCTGTTCAAGCTGTGAAGATTTATAGTCTCTGTTGAGACCATTATAAATGCTCGATAGGACTGGAACTACAAGACTGAAAGTTTGCTTATCTGCCATCATAGTTGCAACTCTAAAAGTTCCTGAGCGAGTGAAATGTCCATCCTTAGAGGGAAATACAAAGGTTTACAACCAACATGATAGGAACGCTGACAAATATGTATCAGTCCTATGTTCATACTTCACTGGAAGTTTGGAAAATGTAGCATCATCTGCACTTAACTATTTCGTTGCTTTCGGAATAGTCCCAGTTGAGTTATGGGTTAAATTTAAGCGAGCAGATTTTTTCTCCTTTATCAGTGGAGCTGACTCATATCTTAATACCCTTTTACAGTAAAACTTTATCCACTTGCTTAGAGGAACTATTGGATTAGAATCCTCTCTTTCTTGAAGATGTTGGAAAGCTACAAACAAGAATTCACAAGAACTAGGGATAAATCTCTCATTCTTTTCATCAACACCTGTAAGCTTCTTCGCTTCAGGCACTACTTCTTCATAAGGAAGACCTCTGATGGGCAGGCCTCCGATTTTGTATAAGCTCCAAAGAGATATGGATAATTCTCTAATTAAAGTAAATAATGTATTAGTAGTTGGACACCAAGACACAAAGAATGCCTGTAATATATTCGAGTTTCGATCATAAGTAAATAGTGAAGCATAAACGACATCATATATTTTTGCTGCCTTCAAGGTTTGTGCACTTCTAGCTAATATGTACTCAGACCATTCCCAATATCCTTGAGTATGATGATATTCACCAGTTATCTCTATAGTGCCTCCCCAACGTATATCTCCGTTGAGTATCCGACGTCCTAAGAAAGAAAGAGTGCTCGCAATATTCAATTGACGTTGGTTGGGAGTTTGAAGAAGCCATACTTTAATCGATCGATTAGTACCAATGTCATTTTCTGAAGTCCAATTTGACATATGGAGATAATTTTGCAAGGGTGACCACGGGCCTGCATACTTGTCTGCTATTGGAGTTTCAGTCAATAGCCTAGTTACAACCATACCATTATCGACCTAAATTAAGAGATACTTTTTTTTAGAGGATGGAGATATATAGTTTCTAAAGTGAACCATGTTTGTAAGCTGCATAAACAAAATAATCTTGGTCAAACATAGAGTCAAGATTCAGAAAAGATACCTGCAAAAAAAATACCGAAGAATAAAAAGGTCCTCCATATTTTAGCTTTGGTGAAATATAGTCATGTATACTTGAAGCTGAACTCATCAGGTCTTAAGGTGACGGAGGCGAAGTTAAACTTTCGCACCTTGAGCTGTCCATTTAAAATGGCCCATACTTAGAGAAGACTATTGTATAAATGCATCGGTGAAAGAGCCCATACTTAAAGAAAACCATTACATCTTGAAGTAAAATTGGTCGGGTCTTGAGGTGATAGAGGCGAAGTTAAACCCTCTCACCTTAAGCCAACATCCATTGTCTTTAAGAAAAATTGGTCGGGTCTTGAGGTGATGGAGGCAAATTTAAACCCTCACACCTTAAGCTGATGTCCACCGTCTTCAAGCAAAATTGGTCGAGTATTGAGGTGATGGAGGCAAAGTTAAACTCTCATACCTTAAGTCGGTGTTGGATATTGATATTTGTTTCAATCCTACCAAAAAAAAGGGAAAGACAAAAAAAATAGAGAAGTCGAAAAAGATAAAATAATAATAATAATAGACTGATTACCAGTCAATGATGCATCACCTAAACTAGTTGAAATTGCACCTTACAAAGTAACCCGTATTCTGAATTTTGATAGATGGACGATAGATATTTATAGAGCAAAAAGGCAGTGGCTGTGTATGATTTTAAATAGTATTAGGAAAAGCGTGAGGCGACAAGTTGAGTTAATCCTAAAAGGAGACTAAATTGGGTTATGTTGTTGAGTTGTTCTGATTGAAAAAGGTCCATGAGGCCTACGTAAAAGTAAAAAGAAAAGGGATACATAGGAAGTAATAATGATTAATGCCAAAAGAAAATAAGTGAACAAAGTCACTTGCACGGATAATCCACAATTAAATTATATATTATATTATATTATATATATATATATATATATATATATATATGTATGTGTGTGGAAAAAGATTCTGCCTGTCCCACATGTGTATTTTATAGTCCATCATAATTTTATTTGCACATAAATTTTTGTGTAA
>NW_025865846.1:0-3586 GCF_002878395.1 Capsicum annuum
ACAACTTGTGGCATAAGGATTTTCACAAAAAACTGGCATTGATTATATGGAGACATATTCTCCAGTGGTGGATGCAATCACCTTCAGGTATCTTATTAATTTGGCATTTCATGAAAAACTTGATATGTATCTTTTGGATGTTGTCACAGCCTAATTATATGTCTCATTAGATAGTGATATTTATATGAAAATTCCTGAAGCATTCAAAATGTCTGATGCGTATAAAACTTCTCGAGAAAATTGTTCAATCAAGAATCAGAAATCCTTATATAGATTAAAAAAATCAGGACGCATGTGGTGTAATCTCCTTAGCGAATACCTATTTAAATAAGGGTATAAAAATGACCCAATCTATCCTTGTGTCTTTATTAAAAGGTCTGGATCTGAATTTGTTATAATAGTTGTATATGTTGATGATTTGAATATCATTGGAACTCCTGAAGAGCTTCCAAAGACAATAGAATGTTTGAAATAGGAATTTGAAATGAAAGACCTCGGAAAGGTAAAAAATTTTCTTGGTCTACAAATTAAACATTTTACAAATAAAATATTTGTCCATCTATCCACATATATTGAAAATATTTTAAAGAGATTTTATATGGATAAAGCACATTCATTGAGTACCCCAATGGTTGTGGAATCACTTGATATTAATAAAGATCCATTTCGGCCTCATGAAAATAATGAAGAACTTGTTGGTGCTGAAGTACCATATCTTAGTGCAATTGGGGCATTAATGTATCTTGCTAGTAATTCACGACCAGATATATCGTTTGCTATAAATTTATTAGCAAGATTTAGTTCTTCCCCGGCACAAAGACATTGGAATGGTATTAAGCATATATTTAGATACCTCCGAGAAACTATTGATATGGGACTATTTTATTCAAATGAGTCCTATTCACAATTAATTGGTTATGCAGATGCAGGATATTTGTCTGACCCACATAGAGGTCGATCTCAGATAGGTTATTTGTTTACATGTGGAGGTAAAACTATATCATGGCGTTCAACAAAACAAATCATGATTGCTACATCTTTAAATCATGCAGAGATAATATCCATTCATGAAGCAAGTCGAGAATGTGTCTGGTTGAGGTCAGAGCCTATGTTGTTTAAAGTTACGGAAGTAGTATATATTTGGATTTAATAGCAAAATATTGTTTAGATGAATAACGAACAAAAATTATAAAAATATAAAGAATTAAAACAAATAATATCTGAAAAACGCAAAGAATTAAAAATAAGGATAGAAAGACTACAGTATAACATAGTTGTCAGAGTTAGTAAAAACTCAATAAATGCACAAGAGGAAGAAATATCAAATTTAGAATCAACAATAGATAGACTAGAATATATATATATATATATATATATCAACATTACCTATATACATTTAAACAAAATGAACAAAGAAGAATTTATAATAGATGAAAAAACATATGAAAATCCTGAAGAATTAAAAATAAAAATAGTATTTTCTAATTTAATAAGAAGATATAAGAAAATAGGTGAATATTTATATTTAATGTTAGAAAAAGAAGAATTAAAATTAGAAGATAAGTTGGCAGCCATGGTAAGAATAGAAAGAGAAAATGAAGAAATAGTTAGGAAAAAAGAAATAGATAAAATAAAACAACAAATCACAGAAGAAATACGAAAAATAGAAGAAACTAAAAATAGTAGGATTGCTGAATTAGAAAAAGAACTACAAATACTAAAAGACCTGTATGAAAAAAGACATAAAGAAAAAGAAGAAAAGGATAAAGAACAAAAATTATTAAATGAGAAAATCAATTTAAAGAAAAATTAAAAATAAAAAATAAAAAATCAAAAACCAGTGAATAAGAAATAAATACAATAGATGCTGAAGAAATAGATAATTATGATTCGGAAGGTAGTGAAACATATACAAAAATCTTAACAAATATAGAAAAGTTAGAAATTAATGAAAAACAAGAAGTAATTAATAAAAAAAACTTAGAAAATACAAACACAGAAATAAATACTCTTAATAAAGAAGGTGATGAAAACATAATACCTAGTATATCAGAAATAAGAAAACCTACATATTATTATAAAGATGAGTTTAAAAATATAACCTAAAAAATGAATATAACAAATGGACACCAAAATAAATAATTAATAAAAATTATAACTTTTTAGATTTAGACTGTGTAATAGACACAAATAAAATAATACAATTATGGGCAGGATACATGTCAAACAATTATTAGATAATAATATAGATACAACAAATACACCAGAATATATAGAAAGGACATTAATAAAAACAGTAAAATTATGATTTTTTAAACCTAGCCGAAGCAAGTAAAAAGGTATTAAGATCTGATAAAAAAAAAAGGAACATCAACAATTACTGAAATATTATCAACAGAAATATTGAAAAAATATGAAATTGTTATAAGAGATGAATTTAGTAGTATAACAACAGAAGCAAAAGAAAAAAATAAAGAAAAAGATACGAATAGGAATTTAATGTTAAAATTAGCAATATGTAATATGTACTATATAGATGACTACATCTACGCATTTAAAGAATATTATTATAAAGGAACATATAATACAGAGAAAAGTAAAGAGATAAGAAAATTATATTTTAATAAATTACCTGAACCATTTAGTTCAAAAATAATAAAGAGTTGGGATAAATCAAAAATAGTAGATAACCTAGGAGCAAGAATAAAATTTTTACAATAATGGTATAGAAATCTATGTGAAAAATATAGAGAAGAAATAAAAATGGAAAAAATATTAATAAGAAATTTGGCATGTTGCAAAGATAAAATAGCACTCCAATTTGGATGTGAAAAAAGATATTATAATAAAAGAAAACGACATAAGAAATATAAGAAAAAGAAAAAATTAAAATATAAGTATAAGAAACCAAGAAAAAGATATTATGTAAAAAATTATAAACATAAAAGACTATATAGGAAAAAGATATCTATAAAAGAATGTACTTGTTTTAATTGTGGAAAACTAGGACATTTAGCTAGAGATTGTAAATGCCTAAAAATCCAAAAAAAGAAACAAATACTATAAATAAAGATAGAAAATACAGAATATATGCAGATAGATTATATAGATTATGAATTAGAAAGTGACAATAGTATATATGAAATTTCGAAAAATGAAACAGATAATGAAATAGATAGTGAATTAGATGAATTAAAGGACTGAAGAAGATATAAAAATGAATCAAATAACTGAATAAGATATAAAAATAATAACAAAGGAAGAATATTTAAATGAAGAAGGATCAGATCAAAAAATAATATTTGATAGTAATATATTTGACGAAATAAAAGGAAAAGAGTTAGACCTAAGTGTAGAAAAAATATTTAAAATACCAACAATAAAAAATATATTTAGTAGAAAAAGGAAAGAATACTATGTAGTAAGTCGAAAAGAACATGTAATAGACTGTAGATATGCAAAAGGACATGTAATAGACTGTAGATATGCAAAAGGAAGAGTTAGTATACCACTAGTAACAAAAAGAATAATTAATAAAGAAATAAATGATATAAAAAAGTAAAGACCCAATAAAATATGTACACCT
>NW_025865847.1:0-2911 GCF_002878395.1 Capsicum annuum
GCTACATAATTAAAAATAATATCGACACCAATATCGACAAAAAACAACAAAAGAAAGAAGCTTTCATCTAAAAAAATTCTCAAGCATTAAAGCTTCTTTGCAATGAACTATAACTATAACTATAGAAAAAACATAAATTAAATGCAAAACTAAGAGGATGGGGTGTGTGTGTGTGTGTAGGGGGGGGGGTGATGTAGTTATCGGGCTCCATATTCAACCTCTCGATGATCGCATAAAAAATAGGCAATACGCCAGAGTTTCTAGTTTAGGTGTTCACGATCTTGATCTAGACCATAGAAAAAATGGTCCAGGTCATTGCAGAGGAGAAGGAGGTCGTAGTGGTGGCTGAACTCATTGTCCTGAAAGGTCTTAGTGTGATTCTTTGCATTTGCTGCTATTTTGTGATTTCTTTTGTTAAACAAGATGATGATTTTATAACATAGATGGTAGTTTATATAGAGGTAGCTAGTGTATAGCAATCGACATGGCTATACTCAATCAACACAGCTCTTTTTGAGGCGTCATACTTACCCGTCTATTCATCTAGTTGATTAAATATATAGAGTCTTCAATAGACATGAAACGTAATAGATAATAAGTATTTATGGTGAATGAACATAATAGATGGTACACATAATATATGCTATAACTTAGACGACCGATACTAGAAACAGATCAAAATTAATAAAAAATAATATGATATTAATTAAGAAAAGGTGAAAAGTCATGACTTTTCAATTATTTAATTAAAAAATAATTCATAAATAAATAATAAAAAAGAGAATATGATAAAACATAATTTTTTAGTTATTTAATTTAAATAACTAAATAAAAAAAGGTGAAAAGTCATAACTTCTCACCTTTTTTTTATTTAAATCCATTTTTCTATTTTAAAAATAAAAAATCACCTAGTTTGATTTAATTAATGGATATAATTATTAAAAAAGGTGAACAATTGTGATTTTATGTTTTTTTTTAATTAATTTTTTTTCTAAACTTGCCTCTATAATTAAGTTTCTTTACTCAAACTCTCTTCCACTTTATTTCATACAACTTGCATAAAAATTTTATTACATGTTCAACCACTTCTCTAATTCTATTCCTAAAACAAATTTCTTTTCCGTCTGTTGAGGTATGAATTTTTTCTTGTTCTAACAAGAAAATGGTTAACTTGCATTCATATTCTTGTTAATATTATTTTGGTTAAAATACTAGTTGGTATTGCCTAGTTTGACATTCTTTTTATTTTTTTTCGCTTTTAGATTCGAACTATCCTCTTTAGGACTTATGTTTTCGATTATGCATGCTTTATTTTGATTTTGAATGATTTTGACTTTTCCTTTATGTGTTTCATTTAGGAGATGAATGATTTTGATTTTTGCTTTACGTTTTTTGTTCATTCATATTCTCGATATAACAAATCCAGTCTGGGACATGACAATTTTGATAGACACCATGAGGGAACTGGAGAGGTTGGTTCATGAACTACATTGAGAGTTGGCCATCACTAGAGCAAGAGTGCTTCGTGAGATTCGAAGGCTAAGGGGCCTGCTACCCAATGAATTTTCGATTGATAACAACAACAACAATAACAACAACAACAATAACAACAACAACAACAACAACAACAACAACAACAGCAACAGCAACAACAACAACAATAATAATAATAATAATAATAATTAGGTTAATTTTTTAATTCTAATGTATGTATGTTTTTTTTATTTTTATCAAATATACACAATGTAGTAAATGTTTTGGTATATAATGAATGAAAAAAATCTATGTTTGATCGACTTTGAGTTTGTTCTATTTTTCTTCATTCTGTCTAATTTTTTTTCTTAAGAGTGTTGACGTGTGTAGGTGTTTGAGCATGTAGGAGTGGAATGAATCAATCACAAGAAGTGTTTGGTTGAGTCTATCACATAAACAATCTCACAATAAATCTATTTGCATGAATTTTTCAATGAAAATTTATTGATTCTATCACTTAACAAAATCACAAGAAATCTAATTGAATTGACACAATTTTAAATCACAAAACAATGATTGGTTGAGTGCACATGCATGATTACTTATGAATTTTAACTTTTAAAAATGATGGTTGTTAAATATTTTAGTAATAAAATGAGTCTTTAACTCTAAAAAAATGCGCAAATAGCTTGTGTGATTTTGTTCCAAAAAAAAAAAGATTGTGCAAATAGTAATACAAACATGTCAAGCTAGGGTTAACGTAAGCTCTAGCAACACTAATAGTGAAGCATCATGTTAATAGTATGATTTTGTTCATAAAGTTATTTTTTAAGATGTTTTAATTATACAACTTTAAATTGGAGTGCCTATTGTTAATATTTTTTAAAGTTTAAGAGACTTAGATTCATTTTTAGTGTGTATATATTCTGATCATTCATTTAGATGCAATTTAAAATATAACAATAGTTATAATTGTAAGGAATTGATTAGTACAAAAGAGGAGCCAATGCATGGAAGAAGTAATAGTAAGTAAGCAGCAGAAAATAAAAAGCATGTCATGGCACTTGGCATTATAGTTTACTCCCATCTTACACGCCACTGGGTATTATAGCCAACCTTTGGCACGTGCAAAAATGCAAAAGCTATAAATTTCAGTTCAAAGTAGAAGGGTATAATAGGCAATGCAGAAAAATTTATAAAAAAATACAATATATATAATATATAATAAAGGAAAATTAGAGGTCTCACATATATAGTGGTTCAAATAGTTTCTATTTTATTTCAATAGCGACATCAAAATGTTAAGAACAATAATGGGTTTGCGTCGAGCAATAGTGAGCGAAAGCTCTAGTAGCAGTAATGCCATGCGTCAAGTTTATAGTATTTAGGGAACGATCTCGAGTTTAGATAGTCACGTTTATCAATTTTTTTATTGGTT
>NW_025865848.1:0-1574 GCF_002878395.1 Capsicum annuum
ATACTTAATAATCTAACAACAACAGACAAACGAGAGTGCCAACACTCGTCAAACGAAGGATGACTAGCAATATGTAATTCTTTGTAAAATATGCCCGCTTCGCTATTAGGAACATCTTCAATATTTTCCCTAAAGTCAACCCCGTGTTGCATCCCAAAATCATCATGCACCATTTCTGTCATCCTAGTATCTTGATATTCATTATGCCCTACAGATCTACTACTTTCTCAAACAACAAAGTTATTTTGCACAACATCACCATGAATACCATGCAATCTTAAAAAGTCCTCGTTAAACCCCTTTCTATAAAGATGTTCCTTTATATCTTCTTCACTTACAAGATTTATACCATCACATCTAACACTAGGACAACAAATAACCCGAAAATGTGTCCAAACATCAAGTGTCTTAGTATGTTCAATAAATTTTTTGACACCTTCAACAAATTCCTCCCTAATACCCATTCTATTATCATTGTTCCGGTGATATATCCAGCTATAATCAGGTTCCATCTACGCAATCAATCAGATTCAACTAATTAGATCAAGTCACAAAAAGTTAACCATTTTCAAGTAACTAATCCACCAAAGAAGTCACATTCTAAACAAAAAAAATCACCTCTAAAGTCCCTAAACTTAACCATTTTCAAGTAACTAATCCACCAAACAAGTCACATTCTAAAAAAAATAAATCACCTCTAAAGTCTCTACACTTAACCATTTTCAAGTAACTAATCCATGAAACAAGTCACATTCTAAACAAATAAGTTACCTCTAAAGTCCCTACACTTAACCATTTTCAAGTAACTAATCCACCAAACAAGTTACATTCTAAACAAAAAAAATCACCTCTAAAGTCCCTACACTTAACCATTTTCAAGTAACTAATCCACCAAACAAGTTACATTCTAAAAAAAAAAAATCACCTCTAAAGTTCCTACACTTAACCATTTTCAAGTAACTAATCCACCAAAGAAGTCACATTTTGAACAAAAAAATCACCTCTAAAGTCCCCACACTTAACCATTTTCAAGTAACTAATCCACCAAACAAGTCATATTCTAAACAAATAAATCACCTCTAAAGTCCCTACACTTAACCATTTTCAAGTAGCTAATCCACCAAACAAGTCACATTCTAAACAAAAAAAATCACCTCTAAAATCCCTACACTTAACCATTTTCAAGTAACTAATCCACAAAACAAGTCACATTCTAAACACAAAAATCACGTCTAAAGTCCCAAAACTTAACCATTTTCTAGTAACTAATCCACCAAACAAGTCACATTCAAAATAAAAAAATCACCTCTAAAGTTCCTACACTTAACCATTTTCAAGTAACTAATCCATCAAATAAACCACATTCAAAATAAAAAAAAAATCCTCTTTAAAGTACTAACACTTAACCATTTTTAAGCAACTAAGTGTCAAAACAGAACCACATTCAAAATAAAAAATCCTCTTTAAAGTCCCTAAACTTAACCATTTTCAAGCAACTAAGTGTCAAAACAAAACCGCATTAAAAACAAAAAAATCCTCTTTAAAGTTCCTAAACTTAACCATTTTCAAGCAAC
>NW_025865849.1:0-1605 GCF_002878395.1 Capsicum annuum
CCAATACCCAACAATATAGACCAAGACCCTCAACATTGATTTCAAAACCACCATTTATGATATATAATCCATGTTTAAAACACAATAAAACATGAATTTAGTTGGAACTAACAATGAGGAAAGAGTATCTTACATTATACAAGAAAATTCCAAAGAAAACTTGACTCTAGAGCCCTTTGAAGAACACTTGAAGAAACCCTTGCCTTCAATCTTCAAGAGAGAGTTTGAAAGAGACTTTGGAGTGTTTTAATCCTTTAACAAGTTTTATGAGATACCACCAAGGGTTATATATCGTGGGTACATAAGGGTTTCCTGAGAAGGTATGACTCACCCCCTTAGTCATACCATAGGGTACGAGTGGTACCCTAACCGTACCCAAGCCTTTACCCTTATCCCCTATACTGACCAACATACGAGAACATAAGTCCAACTCGTACCTAAGGGTATGATCGGTACCCTAAATCATACCCCCAATCCGTATCTTGGACAGTTTTAACTAGGCCAACCTTTAAGCATCGTACGACTAAGCATCATACACTCGTATTCCACTATACAACTCGTATGATGTTGATTTGTATCTTGGACAGTGACCAAGACAAAACTACTGCCTAAAATATGAGTCATCCATCCCCAACTATATCCAAGGGTACGATTGGTACCCTTGAGTCGTACCCCTCCCAGAATGTCCAAAACCCAAGAAATTTTGCAAGGTTCCAATTCCCTGGGTGTTTTAGTCTCCTTCACTAGGATCATTCATCCTCGAATGATAAGTAATGACGAGAATAAGCATGAGAAAACACATTAATACCCATCAAAATTCCCTCCAACCAAATTTAGAGAACGAAGGTGTAACTAAGATGAGAAGATCACCATATATCCTACGCATGATTTACACCTCAACATCTCTATTCTGATCTCTAACTAAGTTAGAAAACCAAGATGTAAGAGAAACTATTCCCTTCCCCAACCATGTTAGAACTAAAAAGTGATGAAGAACACATACCTTATGCATGAATTTCCAAAACGAAAAACAACGCGGACACTTGGACTCTATGTCCACTTCTGTATCCCAAATGGCTTCCTCGGACCTTTAGTTCCACCATGGAACCTTTACAAAAGCCATGCCTTTTGTTCGCAACCGGCGAACTTGCCAACCTAAGATCCTTACCGTGACCTCCTTAAAGAACAAAGTTCAAGATACTAATACCAACCCAAGGAACCAACCACGAAAGGACCATCCACACCTTACCCTGACAGAAATACATAGAATACCGGATGAATAGAGCATATGCTAAAGGGCAAGTCCAATTCAACTTAGAATTTATCGAGACATACCACTACAAGAGCTTGAGTCTAGATATACACCATTTCCATGTTCAAGCCCATCCAAAACTAAAAGGAGTTAACTTAGGCCACCGGGCTCTACTCCTCACATCCATCCCAAAACATTACTCTACTTCCATCACCATTATAATATGAAAACCATAAGTAAAATACATGTGAAAGATCCATAACCAAGCATTTAATACCAAAATCCCAACATATATTTGAAAAACCCGAAACCATTCAACAATTATGCCATGAAAATAATTTATAAAACATGCC
>NW_025865850.1:0-8085 GCF_002878395.1 Capsicum annuum
CAAAATCTTGGACTTTCTCTTTGTATTTGAACAAATAGGGGTACTTATATTTCATTGCTTCTTCCGCTTCCCATGTTATCTCTTCTACTTGTTGGTTCCTCTAAAGAACTTTTACAGAAGTTATTTCTTTATTCCTTAATTTCTTCACTTGTCGATCTAGAATAGCAATAGGTATTTCTTCATAGTTAATATCTTTCATAATTTCTACACCTTCAGTAGGAGTAATATGAGATGGATCACCCATGCACTTTCAAAGCATTGAGATGTGAAATACTGGATGAACTGTTTAGAGCTCTTGGGGTAGTTCTAATTCATAAGAGACTTGGCCAAGCCTCCGGGTAATCTTGTATGGGCCTATATAACATGGACTTATTTTTCCTTTCTTACCAAATCTCATAACCCCATTTTTTGGTGACACCTTCAAGGATACCCAATCACCTAAAGCAAACTCTAGCCCCCTCCTTCTAACATCTATATATGACTTGTGTCGACTTTGGGCTGTTTCTAGAGGCTGTTGGATTACTTTAACCTTTTCCATAGCTTGATGAACAAGATCTGGCCCAAACAAGGCAGTTTCACCTGCTTCAAACCACCCAATTAGTGATCTACACTTTCTTCCATACAAATCTTCATATGCTTCCATTTTGATACTTGAATGATAGCTATTGTTGTTGGCAAACTCGATGAGAGGTAAATAATCATCCCAACTACCTTTAAAGTCCAATACACAAGCTCGTAGCATATCTTCAAGTGTTTGAATGGTACGTTCTTCTTGTCCATCTATTTGAGGGTGAAAAGTTGTACTTAGGTTCACTTGTGTTCTTAGATTTCTCTAAAAAGACTTCCAAAAATTTTCCATAAATTGAGCTCCTCAATCTGATATAATAGAGATTGGAACTCCGTGTAGCCGAACTATCTCTTTAATATATAATTTGGTATATTCTTCAACTGTGTAAGTGGTCCTAACTGGTAGAAAGTGTGCGGATTTGGTAAGCCTATCAACTATCACCCATATGGAATCAACCCTTCGAGATGTACGAGGTAAACCAGTGACAAAATCCATGTTGATTATGTCCCACTTCCATATTGGAAGATCTATACATTGCATATAACCCCGGGGCTTTTGGTGCTCTACTTTAACTCTTTGACAGCTTGGACATTCAGCTACAAATTCTGCAATGTTCCTCTTCAGGTCACTCCACCAATATATTTCTTTCAAATCTAGATACATCTTAGTTGACCCTGGATGGATGGAATACCTCGAACGATGTTCCTCTATCATAATCCTCTTTCTTAGCCCATCTACATTAGTCACACATAATCTATTTTGGCACTAAAGTACTCCTTCTCGTGTAAGATCAAATGCCTTAGTCGTACCACATTGTACATTCTCCTTAAGCTGTTATAAGATTTGGATCTACATATTGCTTCTTTTTCACTTCAGCCACTAATGAAGATTCTCCTGCATTATGCACAATAAGCCCCTCATCTGGAGTTTCAAGAAGGGGAACCCCCAAATTAACTAGTTGGTGGAGATCTTTAATTATCTCTTTCATTTCTATAGACGTTATCATAGCCTTACGACTTAGCACATCAACTACCACATTTGCTTTCCTTGGATGATATAAGATATCAACATCATAGTCTTTTAATAGTTCAAGCCACCTCCGCGGCCTCAAATTTAGATCCTTCTGGCTAAAGATATATTGTAAACTTTTATGGTCAGTATATATGTCAACATGAATCCTATACAAGTAGTGGAGCCATATCTTTAAAGCAAATATAACTACTGCTAGCTCGAGACCATGTGTAGGATAGTTTTTCTCATATGGACGAAATTGTCTGGAGGCATATGCTATTACTTTACGATGCTACATCAATAAACATCCTAAGACAATTCTTAAAGCATCACAATACACCTCATACCCTTCTGTGCCTTCTGGAAGTACCAATACGGGTGTAGAAGTCAACTTATTCTTCAGATCTTGGAAACTCTTTTCACAGGCATCATTCCATTAAAACTTGGATACTTTGTGTGTTATCTTGGTTAAAGGTGCAGAAATTGAAGAAAAACCTTCAACAAACCTTCTATAATAACCTGCCAACCCAAGAAAACTACAAATCTCCGTAGGCGTTGTGGGCCTTGGGCAACTCTTCACGACTTCTATCTTTTGAGTATCAACCTTTATTCCTTCACTAGATACAATATGACCCAAGAATGCCATCTATTTTAAACAAAACTCATATTTAGAGAACTTTGCATATAGATTACGATCACGAAGAATCAGCAACACCTGTCGTAAGTGATTGGCATGGTCCTTTTTTGATCTGGAATAAACTAGAATATCATCTATAAAAACTATCACTAACACATCTAAGAATGGCTTAAACACCCTATTCATCAAATCCATAAAAGTTTCGGGTACATTTGTTAGCCCAAATGACATGACTAGAAACTCATAATGACCATACCATGCTCAGAAAGCTGTCTTGGGTATATCCTTCTCTTTGACCCTCACTTGGTGGTAACCTGACCTCAAATTAATCTTTGAGAAGCACTTGGCACCTTGTAGCTGATCAAATAAATCATCAATTCTTGGGAGGGGATATTTATTTTTAATAGTCATCTTATTCAGTTTTCGATAGTCAATACACATTCTCAATGAACCATCTTTCTTACGCACAAATAACACTGGTGTGCCCCAGGGGGACATACTAGGCCTTATGAATCCTTTCTCTAGCAAGTCTTTCAATTGCTCTTTCAATTCTCGTAATTCTACCAGGGCCATTCTATACGGAGTAACTAAGATTGGTTGGGTGCCTGGAATTACATCAATACCAAACTCCACTTCTCGTTCAGGAGGCAAACGTGGAAAGTCTTCAGGAAAAACATCAGGAAATTTATTTTACCACCGGAATAGTTTGAAGAGTTGTAGGCTCCGTATCTGTATCCTTCACTCTAACTAGATGATATATGCAACCTTTGGAAATCATTCTTTTTTCCTTAAAATAAGAAATAAATTTACCTCTTGACGCACCAATATTACCTCTCCATTCAAGGACTGCCTCCTTTGAAAAATGAAAATACACCCTTTTAGTTCGGCAATCAACTGTGGCATAACAAGACGCCAACCAGTCCATACCCATTATAACATCAAAATATACCATTCCCAGCTTAACAAGATCATCCATCGTATCGCGACCGCAAATAGTTATAATACAATTTCGATAAAACCTTCTAGCTATAATAGATTCACCAATCGGTATAAATACTTCAAATGGCTTAACTAGTAATTCTGGTGTTCTTTTGAACTTCAAGAAACTAATGGAGTGACATATGATAATGTGGAACCCGGATCAACTAATGCATATACATCATGTGAAAAGATGGACAATGTACCTGTAACCACGTCTGGAGAAGCCTCTGAATTTTGTCGATCCGCTAAAGCATATGTACGATTTTGAACTCCACTAAAGCTAGCATCTCCTTTAACACCTCTACCACGACCCATAGGTTGTACACCTCTACCTGAATAAGCACCGATGATGATGATGAACGGCTGATCTAGTAGGTCGTGCCATACCACCTATGGCCTTTTGAGGGCATTCTCTCATCATATGTCCTGACGCACCACACCAAGAGCAAGCATTTGTTCCAAATCGGTATGCACTTAAATGAAACTTTCCACATTACTTACATGGCTATTGAGGAAGCCTTAATTAGTTTATAATCCCTTGCTCTTGATACCCCGTTGTCCGTAAACTTTGACTCTCACTTTTTTGCCCAAACTGGTTGCCTTTAGACCCTTGAAACTATGGTGGAGCACTAGCTGTAGAATAAGAAGATAATGGCCTAGGCGATCTTTTAGAAAACTGAGGCCTAAAATCTCCTTGGGATGCCATAAACTTCCCTGTAGATCTAGCCCTTTTGGAATACCCTCTTTTTAATTCTTATGCTCTTCTTATTTGCCTCTGATCCTCCATTTTTTGTGCAAAAGCTTGTATCCTTGCTATGTCCATGTCTTTGTTTAAAGAAGCAATAGTAAAATCTCTAACCAGATATGGATCCAATCTATCTACATATCGATGAACTCTATTATCCATTGTAGCTACTACATTGGGAGCATACCTAGCCAAAGAGTTAAATCGAAGGTTGTACTCCCTCACGCTTATATTTCCTTGGCGAAGATTCAGGAACTGATCTGCACGGGTTTCTCGAATCTCATATGGAAGGTAATGATCAAGAAATGCCTCTTTAACCTCTTTCCAAGTAGTTGGAGGTGCATCGATACCCCTAGATTGTTTCCAGTCTTTATACCACAATATAGCCTCCCCTTTGAATCTATATATTGCTAGCTCAACTGTCTCTTTACCCGACACATGCATGACATCTAAAACCCCTTTAGATTTGATCAATAAAGTCCTGTGGGTCTTCAGTAAGATTTGATTCAGTGAATATGGGAGGATCCAATTTAAGAAAATCCTGCATCCGTAGGATAGCTGCCCTATCTGTACCACTAGAACCCGTGGTTGGAATGGCTGGTCCTTGAGCTTTTCCAACAAATATACGAGCCAATAATTGCACCGCATTCCTTATATCTTGGTCAATAACATTAATAGGTGGTTCTGAGGATGAGGTTCTTCTCCTTCTTAGCTCTTCTGGAGAGGGAGGAGTAGAAGAAGTCTGGGATACAAACTCAGCTTGAGCATCGCTTTGATTAGCTTGTCGAGGTAGTGACTTGCTGGTCCCTTTTCCGGCAGCCACATTCTTTCATTTACCTGTATTCTTACTCCTTCTTGTAACTGGCATCTTTACAATAAGAGGGAAAAAATAGATTCAATGGTTAAATATGACTTCATCTACAACATGGAATCTATTGCACGATCTAAGATATGAAGAAAAAGAGACAACCCCTAAATACCCATAGCCTCTTGCTTATAGATGTGGTGAACAACACACCCGTAAGCAAGACTCTACGTAGACACGGCTTTGTAGACTCCCTAGGATGAACTGCTCTGATACCACTTTTGTTACGCCTCAAATCCTATTGGGGCGGACATGCACTCATAGCCGTAAAGGCCGGAGAGAACCAATTCAAAAACTTGTACTTCCCATGCATTTAACTATAACAACTAAAGGTTCTAAAAACATGATATTATCTATCGATGAGAATAATTACATATGCAAACACAAACTGATATATACAATACTTGGCCATTGGGGCCACCACATCTAAAGATGAAACACTACCATAACTTTACATTAGTCTACAAAGCCTCTAAAAGATACATAGACTTAGTTAGGGTCGGGATAAACCCCCTCCCTACTCTTGACTTACTGTACAATACCAAAATATATGGAACAGACTCAGAAAGCCCCGAATCAACCTGGAGCTCACCAATACTTCCTAAAAAGCCTGCGCTTCTACTAGTGAGTTGTATGAGCTAAAGTGTTTGTGCCTGCAGCATGAAATACAGGTCCCTCGTGAGGGACGTCAGTATAAAAATATGTACTGAATATGTAAGGCAGAAAGTAACAACACACTTGATACAAAAGCTCAATAGAAATCTAATACAAGTGTATAAGTAGTACTAGTAGACCACCTTTATAAATACTTATGGGACAAGGTACATTACATTCTTTTCTTCATTTTACCTTCTTACTTCATAATCTTTGCAAGCCATATAATGCAAATGACCAGCAGATCAGTGGTAAATAGATAAATTAGGATCGGCCTATGCTAGGCTTACGCCCCTGAGCTGACACCTACGTATAAAGATTGGGATCGGCCCATGCTAGGCTTATGCCCCTGAGCTGCCACCCACAAATAAAGGTATCGAGATCAGCCCATGCTAGGAAAATGCCCCTGAGCTGCCACTCATCATTTTACAGATTTGCATTACTTAGTTTATTTAGCCTTTGAGATTGTTACTTTGGTGGTCATCGCATTATGGTACCTTGAACCAGTAATATGCTAATAAGACATATGTAACTAGATACTTAATGCAACAAAAATGAGGTAGGGAGCTGTTGGCACACAAATAAAGTGTTTAGGAGCTGAAATAACACATAGGTCTTATTTGGACAAACGGAGAACTCCTGAAATTTTCTAGTGAAGATAGACGCGCAGATTTAATAATAAGCACGTATTGAGGTGTTCTAATGCGTTAGAGAGTGGGAACAAGGTCATTGGATACATGGAGTGTAATGTGCTTCCATTATGTATCACTTTGTTATACGATAAATCGGAAACTTGCTTGATGGAACAATTGTACGATTTCATGCCAAAGAGTGTGAAATAGAGTATGCCTTACATACCTGGTTATTTGACTTCGAAACTAACCCGACTTGACTTCCCGCCTTGTATATTACTTATCTACAATAGAATATATGGTAAACTATTATTACTAACAAATCAACATATTTGAGATACTTAATTTCACCCAAAACAGTAACCGGGCAGCAACTATTAATCTATCAAACAAGGGTGTTATTTTAACCCTTTTTTCCTCCAATTACACCCACATACCATATAGGTTCTTATAAGGTTCACCAAAACCACCTCGACTTCATTACACATTCCAAACAATACACAAAATAGATTGGGCAGAAAACATTAGTTCGGTGGTATATCACCACATCTTTCTTCTATAATTCATTACAAACTCATCATGCCTTTATCCAACTTCAACCTGGCAGCCCATAACATATACATAAAAAACAGTCCACAACCCAGTCCTAAATCCCTTTTATTGTAGCAATTAATTATTGAACTCATCATCTCTTGAGTTCTCAATAACAAGACATTTATAATCCTCTCTCAAATTCATATATAAGAAAAATAAAATGAGCAGTCACCTTACCTCAATTCAGCAACTTATTCTTTTAATTGAACTCTTCAAGGGCTTGAACTTTCCTTCACACTTAAAGCAAAGAAGAAGAAAAAAAGTTCCTCAATAACAAGGAAACGTGAACAAACAGCTTGTTCTATAATTAGCCATATACTTATAGTCAAACATTTATAACTTGTTTTCCTAATCTTCCATGAGATAATTAAACAAAATCTTAAGTGTTTTTCACTTACCTTGGGCTGCAAAGGTGAGGGTTTCTTCAAGAACCCTAGAAGGAAAAATAGGGTTGTTGTTCTAGTTGTATTAGAGAGAGTAGAGAGATTTGCTGAAATATACTCCTTTTTTGTGACTTAAAAGTGAAGTAAAATGACCAGCAACTTGGCCTTTAAAGGCCCTATCTTGTCTACCTCCTTAGCTGCATTTTGGACCATAAAATTTGTCAAATTAGTCCAAGTAGGTGATGCACCTACTTATTTAAATTCTTATTTTGGGATTAAATAACTTGGGACTTTGGCAGATTGGTGTGTTGGGCCACTTATCCATTTTCTTTCTCTTTTGTTCAATTTGGCCCAAATGAGTATATTAGCATCGACCCAAATTTGATTCATAGCCATGGGTCCATTAATTTGGTCCAAACAACTTAAGTAGGTGACTCACCTACTAGCTTAAATAAGTCAAGCAACCACCTCAATATTTTACTCTATTTTCAGCTCCTAATCCCTTTAATCTAACCTTCAACTTATACACACTTGGTCACTTGAAACTTTAGATTCAAATACTAGCTTACGATTCCAAGTTTAAATAGTTATCTTAACGTTAACTTAGTCGCATCACATTAAACTGTACGGGTAGCATCTATAATTCCATCTATACCATTAATACTTGCATAACAATTCTCATACGTTATATATATCAAAAGGCTATACCAAGTTCCATATAATTTAACAAGTACAAGCAAAATACGAGATGTTACAGAAACCACCAACAAAACCACTACATAGGCCTTAAGGATGAAACCGTAGCTTTCTTGCCCAAAAACTTTTGAGAGAATTATAGAGTGTTTAGGACGAGTTTCGAAAGGCTAAGGAATAAAATATTAGGGTAAATAACCTTCCATGTGCCCTATATGTCGTAGGACCTGATTAGGATAAGTTGGGAAATGTCCAGATTTCCCTCACTTAAACTCCTTAAATATACCATCACAGGGGTACGACTGATCCTCACGAGTCATAC
>NW_025865851.1:0-1860 GCF_002878395.1 Capsicum annuum
TATCATGTAAGTAAAGAATATTCATTGTAATAATATCATATCTCAAAGAACCATTTCAATATCATATCAAATAAAGGGATTGCCCCACATGCAATTTCAAAGCATTTTGTAACTCATTATTTCATCAAAATCAAGTATAAAATATGCAAGTTAACAAACACAGATTATGGTAAGATTACTACTCACAATACAATTTTCGGAATACCAACTTGTCACCTCAAAAAATTAATAGGACTCCCTTCGATCGAATCTTAAACCCGAAAGAATTTTCCAATCAACGTTAAACCTTTCTTTTTTTTAACTGAAGGAACAATTGATTTTTTTTCCTCTTCAACATGATTAACAGATTAGTTACTGCCTTAGTTGCTCCTAACCTTTGCCTTCTTAATCCTATGATGGTAAAAGCCCTTTTTATCAATATATAATATATTGTTTTTCCCAATTTAATTTGAATTGGATATGGGCCACATCCCTAACTCTTTTAAATTCTTTTCCTTTTTCTTATTAATATAGGCTTTAGTCTATATCTCTTATAAAATATCTTTTTTCAATTATAATTACTCAATAATTATAATTTGGGGTATTACATTTATAGCCTATAGTTTCGGGGGTGGGTCCGAGATCCAGCCATGCCCTGGGCTAAAAATCGACCTGGGCATGCCAAGGAGGCTGAAGAGCATCTTAGTATGGTCCGTTTGGGTAGGCGGGGCTATTTAGGTGGTCGAACAGGAGAAATAGCACAAATGAAACATTTTTAGGCCAAATCAGTGTTTTATAATCCCTAGTTCTGGGGGTAGGCCTGGGATTCGGGTGCCCCATGTGTCAAAAATCAACCGACGCATGCCAGAGAGGCTGGGGAGCATCCTAGTATGGTTCGTTTAGGTGGGAGGGGCCATTTTAATGGTAAAATAGGCAAAACGGTGCAAATAGGGCATTTTTGGGCTAAATTAGTTTGCTATAGCCGACGGTTCCAAGGGTGGGCCTGGGGTTCGGGGGTGATGTGGGTTGAAAATTGATTAGGGAAGGCCAGGAAGGATGGGGAGCATCTTAGTATGGTCCATTTTGGTGGGAGGGACTATTTGGGTGGTCAAATAGGCAAAACGGTGCAAACTGGGCATTTTTGGGCCAAATCGGTATGCTATAACCCACAGTTTTAGGGGTGCGCCCAGGGTTCGGGTGTGCTGTGTGTCAAAAATCAATTGGGGTATGCCAAGTAGGTTGTGGAGTGTTCTAGTATGGTTTATTTGGGTGAGCGGGGCTATTTGGGGGGTCAAACGGGCGACACAAGACATTTTTAGGCCAAATCGGTGTGCTACAAACCATGGTTCTGGGGTGGGCTCAGGGTCCGGGTATGCTGAGGGCCAAATATTGACTGAGGCATGCCAGGGAGTCTGGGGATTGGCCTAGTATAGGTTTTTTCAATTGGCGTGGCCATTTGGATGGTCAAGTGGGTAAAACAATGCCAACGAGGGTATTTTTGGGATAAATTGATGTGCTATAGCCCACGGTTCCAAGGGTGGGCCTAGGGTATAGGCGCGTTCTTAACCAAAAATCGATTGGGGCATGTCAGAGAGGATTGGGAGAATCTTAGTGTAATCCATTTGGGTGGACAAGGCTATTTGGATAGTTAGACAAGAAAAATGGTGTAAGCAAGGCATTTTTGGATCAAATTGGTGTGCTATTTCCTACAATTTTGGGTGTGAGCCCAGGGTATGAGCGTGATGTGGGCCAAAATTCAATTAGGGCATGCTAGGGAGGCTGGAAAGCATCCTTGTGTGGTTTGTTTAGGTGGGCAGGGTCTATTTAGGTGGTCAAACGGACAAAATAGTGCTATAGCCCACAGTTCTAGGGTGGGCTTGG
>NW_025865852.1:0-3262 GCF_002878395.1 Capsicum annuum
TCCTACTATTTGCCTACGCTTTTGCCGGTCTTATCATGATACTACCGTATTTCAACCATATTTATACTTAAACCAAATTAAACCAAAAGTCTTTAATCAATCCAAATTCATCCTTTTATCAATTTCTCAATTCCGCCCTAGATCAACAATTTTAATACTCAAGAGGGTTCACTTCATCACATGATTCATAACTAAAGAAATAACATGAGCAATCGTTCACCAACAACCAAGATCACTCAATCACACAAATGTTCAATCCGATGCACCAAACACAATAAATGATGAAGTAACAGAAGAGAAGATTAGAATTGGACCTCAACTTTCAATTTCAATATATCAGAGATAAATCCACAATCGGAGAACCTCAATTCGAACCTCGATAATGAATCAAACCAACTTGAGACCAAAAAAAATAGCCAGCTCGTATAGATTTAAAACCCTCAGAAAATAGAAATATCAAGCAAATCGAGACTAAACCTCGTTGGAACCAACTCGAATTTCACCGGAATTAAACCAATAGAACTGATATAACACTAATACGT
Source organism: Capsicum annuum (assembly GCF_002878395.1). Classification (NCBI taxonomy): domain Eukaryota; kingdom Viridiplantae; phylum Streptophyta; class Magnoliopsida; order Solanales; family Solanaceae; genus Capsicum; species Capsicum annuum. Next base: position 543 of record NW_025865852.1, read on the forward strand.
CGTTTAATGGTGTTTTCGGCTGAAATAGTACAACAGTCGCCGGCTAAACATTTTTCCAGCCAAACTCGTTAGAACGAACGATCGAAGAATGTAATTCGACGGTAGATCTCGGTGGTAGTAGTGGATTCGAGGTTCATATCGGTGGTTTGGGACTTTTTTCGGTGACAGTGAACGAGAAAGAGACTACTATGCTTTTTTCGGTGGGAGTTTCACTGGATAACACCTACCTCACTATTTTCGTCGCTCTTTTAGTCTCTTTCTCCCTCGCGGTTCTCAGCTCTCTCTCTTTCTCTCGCTGCTTCTCTCTCTCGCTTGCTTTTTTGTATTCTCTCTCAAGCTCTCTCCCTCTTTCTCTCAATTTCTCCCTTTCACTCTCTTTTCTATCCTATTTTCCCTTTCTATCTGGTTTATGTGTGTGAATTTTCAAATCAGTGAGTAATGTGTGTGTTTATGACGAAGAATAGAGGGAATGAAGTCTATGTGTGTTGTGGTCTCAGCTGTGTGTGAATTGTGCTCGAAGAAGAAGAAAAATGAGCCATGGAGTTTGTCTACTATGAGGGCTTTTTCTTATCCCCTCTAATTAATGAAGAAGAAGACTTTTATCCCTCCCCAAAAAGCCAAAATACACGTGGGCCCCTTTTTTTATTATTTTTCTGGAAATCAAATTGGATCCCTTTTTTCCTTCCCTTTTTTCGAATTGGAAAGACCAAAACAATATTTAAAGTGGCCCCTTTTTTTGTCTCCTTTGCTTTTTCTATTTGATTATGTATATATATCCCCCTCACATGCTAAAAGTAACGTATAAACAAAGAAAAAGGTAGGTGGGGGGTTATGTGGATAGGGGTGAGGGTAGGGGTAGGGTAGGTTGTTAGGATGAGGTGTAAGGTTTGTTAGGATAGGATAAAATTTGTTAGGGGTTTGTTTAAAGTTGTTACTTTTTATATTTTGTGGAGGGAGAATTACCTGGTTGAGGGTACACGGTAGGATAAGGTAAAATGAATAAAAATAATATCAGGGAGGGACAAAATTAGGTGTCTACATCATGCCCCCTTTGAATGTAAAAACAAAGTATTTTCAGACAAAGAAGTAGACAACGAAACAAAATTTTATCCCGACCATTATTCAAAGGAAGAAACAGAAAGAAGAAGGACAACCGAGTCCTGACTTAAGAAATCCTACCCCCAAGTTACGAGGGAATTAAGTCACAAGTATCTCAAAGGGTTGGAAGATAAGTGGACTATACCGAGTTGGAGAGTCGAGTGAGGTTCCATCGAGGTTCCGGTCCGCGACTCTGTTATTACATCAAAAATGAAAATTACAAGTTAAAACATAAATGAAATTACAAAATCCTATCTATGCAACTTCTTTTGAACTCTTGACTTGAGTTTCATCACCCTATTCTTCAGGCGGGCTCCTGACTTACAATTTCTTCAACTTTTTGCTTGCCTTTCAATTTATTCACTTCATTGCTCGACTTTTATTTATTCGCCCTACTCTTCAGGCGGGCTTCTGACTTGCCATTTTTGTCCTTCAATTTCATCACCCTATTCTTTAGGCGGGTTCCTGACTTGCAGTTTCTTTAATTTTCCGTTTCATCCCTCTTTTCTTCTGGCGGGCTCCTGAAATCAAAACAAAAACTAGAAACAAAATTATTCCCAACAAAGATTAAGAAGGCAGTATTTCATTTTTGAAAGCGGGGCCCCATTTTTCAGGAGGATCCTGAATAAAAAGTAAAAATCCCATTTTTCTGGAGGGTCCTGAACATAAAGTAAAGTCCCATTTTTCAGGAGGGTCCTGAACTAAAAGTAAAACCCCATTTTTCAGGAGGGTCCTGAACATAAAGTAAATTTCCATTTTCCAGGAAGGGCCTGAACTGAAAGTAAAATTCCATTTTTTCAGGAGGGACCTGAACTGAACGTAAAATCCCATTTTTTAGGAGGGTCCTGAACATAAAGTGAATTCTCATTTTTCAGAACGGTCCTGAACATAAAGTAAAATCTCATTTTTTAGGAGGATCCTGAACAGAAAGTAAAATTCCATTTTCCAGGAGAGTCCTGAACATAAAGTAAATTCCCATTTTTCAGGAGGGTCCTGAACATAAAGTAAAATCTCATTTTTCAGAAGGATCCTGAACATAAAGTAAAATCCCATTTTTCAGGAGGGTCCTGAACTGAAAGTAAAGTCCCTTGGATGTGAATTTCCCATGATAGCTGAATTAAGTGGAGAGAATTTGCCCCTGTTTCAACAAAGAAAATTTGTTAGTTAAAACTTAGTGGTGGCTCGCAGCACTTGGCTTCCCAGGCTTCTGCTCCAGAACTCGTTCCTTTCATCTTTGTTTCAGATCACCGACATTTTCCCCGGTCTTTTCGTATCATTGACCCAGACCCAGATTGAGAAAAGTGACCTTGATTCAAATACCGAATTTCTATTTTACCCTGCCCTTGAGATGCACCTTTTGAAAGCTGAATATTTTCATTCATCCAAGAACCCTTTGGTTGATGAACTTTCTTTGCTTTGTCTTGAATTAGGATCATGTTTCTTTCATATGCTAGTCCTTGGATTTTTCTCATACAATTGGGAAGACTGGTAGCAAGTTTTGAAATCCTTTCACACTTGTTTTGACACTGAAAAGACTCAAACATTGTAAAAAAATGATGGTGACTTTTCTTTTGACAAAAGACATAAAAGGGCAAAATATAAATGTGTAAATAAAAGAAAAG
>NW_025865853.1:0-2798 GCF_002878395.1 Capsicum annuum
ATGAATAAAATGTTAACTAGGGGATGCTGCCCTATGAAGCCGAATAAGATGTCAACTAGGGAATGGCACCATATGAAGACGAATAAGATGTCAACTAGAGGATGGAGCCCTATGAAGACTATTAATATGTTATCTAGGGGATGGAGCCCTATGAAGACGAATAGGATGTCAACTAGGATATGGTGCTCTATGAAGACGAATAAGATGTCAACTCGGGTATGGCGTGCTATAAAGATGAAATTAGATGTTAACTAGGGGATGACACCCTATGAAGATAGATAATATGTCAACTTTGGGATGGCACCCGATAAAGGCTAAATAAGATATCAACTAAGGGATTACACCCTAAGAAAATGAATAAGATATCAACTAGGGGATGGGGCCCTATTAAGATGAATTAGATGTCAACTAGGGCATGGCGCCCTATGATAATAAAATAAGATGTTAACCAGGGGATGGTGCCCTATGAACATGAAAAAGATGTCATCTGATGGATGGTGCCCTATGAAGATGAATAAGATGTTAACTAGGGGATGCCTCCTTATGAAGATGAGATAAGATGCCAACTAGGGGATGACACCCTATGAAGTTGAGATAAGACGACAACTAGGGGATAGCACCGTATGAAGATAATAAAGATGTCAACTAGGGGATAGCGCCGTATGAAGACAATGAATGATGTCGACTATGGGATGGGGCCCTATGATGACGAGATAAGATGTCAACTAGGGGATCACGCCCTATGAAGACGAATATGATGTCAACTAGAGAATGACGCTCTTTGATAGAAAATATAATGTCAACTAAAAAATATTACCCTATGAAGATGAAATAAGATGTCCACCAGGGGATGACGCCCTATCAAGATGAATAATATATCAACTAAGGGATGGCGCCCTATGTAGACGAATCAGATGTCAACTAGGGGATTGCGCTCTATGAAAACGAGATAATATGTCAACTAGGGAATGTCACCCTATGAAGACGAATAAGATGTTAATTAGGGGATGCTGCCCCTTGAAGATTAATAACATGTCAACTAGGGGATGCCGCCCTATGAAGATGAGATAAGATGTCAACTAGGGGATGATGCTTTATGAGGATGGATAAGATGTCAACGAGGGAATAACACCTCTGAAGATGAAACATGATGTCAACTAGGGGATGAATAAGATGAAAATGATTAATATGTCAACTAGGGTATGGTGCCCTATCAAGATTAAATAAGATTTCCACAAAGAGAAGGTGCTCTATGAAGACAAGAGGAGATGTCGACTAGGGTATCGCGCCCTACGAATGCTAATAAGATGTTGACTTGGGATGGCATCCTTTGAAGACAAAAATGATATAAACTAGGAGATGGCGCCCTATGAAGAAAATAAGATGTCTCCTAGGAGATGGCGCCCTATGAGGACGACATAATATGTGAACTAGAGAATGGCGACCTATGAAGAAGAATATGATGTCAAATAGGGTATGGTAACCTATGAAAACGAATAAGATATCAACCAGGGGATGCTGCCTAACGAAGACGAGATAAGATGTGAACTAGGGAATGCCACCCTATGAAGATAAAGAAGATATCAACTAGGGGATGGCACCCTATGAAGACGAAATAAGATGTCCACTTAGGGATGGCGTCCTATGAAGACATATAACATATCAAATAGGGGATGGAGACATATGAAGACGAATAAGATGCCAATTAGGGGATGATGCTCTATGAAGACGAATAAGATGTCAACTAGGGGATACCGCCATATATAGATGAGATAAGATGTCAATTAGGCAATGGCGCTCTACGAAAGCGATATAAGATATCAACTAGGGGATGGAGCCCTATGAATACGAATAATATGCCAACTAGGAGATGGCGCCCAATGAAAATGAGATACGATGTCAACTAGGGGATGAAGCTCTATATGGACGAATTTGATGTCAATTAGGGGATGGTGCCCTATGAAGATAAATAACATGTCAACTAGGGGATGTCAAACTATAAAGACGAGATAAGATGTCAAATAGGGGATTGCGTCTTACGAAAGAGAGATAAGATGTTAACTAAGGGATGGCGCCCTATGAAGAAGAATAAGATGTGAACTTGGGGATTGTGCCCTATGAAGACAAATAAAATGTCCACTATGGGATGGCGCCTTATGAAGAATAGATAAGATGTCAACTAGGGGATGGCACCCTATGAAGATGAATAAGATGTCAACTAGGGGATGGAGCCTCTAATGATGAAATAAGATGTCATCTTGGGGATGACGCCCAATGAAAACGAATAACATGTAAACCAGGGTACATCTTATGAAGACAAAATAAGATCTCCTCTAGGGGAAGGTGCCCTATAAAGATGAATAAGATGTCAACTTGGGGATGGCACCCTATGAAGATGAATAAGATATCAAGTAGGGGATGGTGCCCTTTGAAGATCAATAAGATGTTAACTAGAAAAAGGAGACATATGAATATCAGATAAGAATTCAACTAGGGGATGGAGAATTTTGAAGGTGAGATAAGATGTCAACTAGGGGATGGAACCCTATGAAGATGAATAAGATGTCAACTAGGGGATGGAGCCTCGCACGATGAAATAAGATGTCATCTTGGGGATGACGCCCAATGAAAATGAATAACATATAAACTAGGGTACATCTTATGAAGACAAAATAAGATCTCCTCTAGGGGAAGATGCCTTACGAAGACGAATAAGGTGTCAACTTGGGGATGGCTCCCTATGAAGATAATTAAGATATCAAGTAGGGGATGGTGCCCTTTGAAGATCAATAAGATGT
>NW_025865854.1:0-1116 GCF_002878395.1 Capsicum annuum
CTTAGAAAAGTGATTCAAACTTTTTACCCTTCATTAAAACACTTTGCAATAGACAAAATTATCTTTTCACCTTTTTTTTCTAATTATTATATTATTAAATTAAGAACTCCTAAAAGATATGGAAGAATCCTAATAAAATAAATATATGAAAAGAAATTATGAATCCTAAACTACTTAGAATATACGAATTCTAAAATATATATGAATCCTAAAATATATGGAAAGAAATTCACAGTCCTAAAATATATTTAAAGAATTATATTTTATTTTAATTAAATATATAGGCTTGACATATTCGTTCCAACTCTTGGATCCAAATTTTTTTTTTACCTTTTCACCATTTTTTTCACAAATATGAGTTTTTCTCTGTGGGGCCGGGTTTTAAGCTTATTTTGATGTCTTTTTATTGTTGTTTAAATTTACCTTCAAAATATGTTTATATTCTTTTGTTGTTGATTTAAATTAGGCTTAACAAAATTGAATATTCTTTAACTTATAAAATATTTTTTTCATAATTTTAAATTATTTCCTCCGTAAATATATATATATATATATATATATATATATATATATATATATTTACGGAGGAAATAATTTAAAATTATGAAAAAAATATTTTATAAGTTAAAGAATATTCAATTTTGTTAAGCCTAATTTAAATCAACAACAAAAGAATATAAACATATTTTGAAGGTAAATTTAAACAACAATAAAAAGACATCAAAATAAGCTTAAAACCCGGCCCCACAGAGAAAAACTCATATTTGTGAAAAAAATGGTGAAAAGGTAAAAAAAAAATTTGGATCCAAGAGTTGGAACGAATATGTCAAGCCTATATATTTAATTAAAATAAAATATAATTCTTTAAATATATTTTAGGACTGTGAATTTCTTTCCATATATTTTAGGATTCATATATATTTTAGAATTCGTATATTCTAAGTAGTTTAGGATTCATAATTTCTTTTCATATATTTATTTTATTAGGATTCTTCCATATCTTTTAGGAGTTCTTAATTTAATAATATAATAATTAGAAAAAAAAGGTGAAAAGATAATTTTGTCTATTGCAAAGTGTTTTAATGAAGGGTAAAAAGTTTGAATCACTTTTCTAAG
>NW_025865855.1:0-2413 GCF_002878395.1 Capsicum annuum
ATAAATTAGACTGGACTAATATGGATTCTACTGAGTTTTCCTAAGTTCTGTAAGTGACTGAGAGTACTATTGATTGGGTCATAACTAATACTATTCTATGACTGACCATGGAACTAGGTAATAAGCTAAATTGTCAGGTACAAGTACCCCTAGGACTCGATAGCATAAATTAAGAGACATAGCATAACATAAAATATGTAAACTATGAACTTCATCATCATTCATTCATTGGGGCATTTTGATAAATACTTGCATGATATAACTTGCATATAAGCTATGTTGACATGATTTCATTATGTTAATGGTTCACATGGACAATTTATCAAGAACTTGGTGAGCCTAGTATATACACATAGTATTGAACAATAAGTGAGCATCATAATTCATCTCTAATTTCAAAAGTATGGGGTTTATCATGGGTTCACATGAATCTACACACATAATGATCAATTTCATATGCGATACATATATATAATCATGAATTTGGAACTTAATCCAAATAACAATCATGGATACACTTTAATTCCAACCATGGAAATCATAAAATCAATTATTTGAATATCAAAAGAGATTCTTTGACTCTAAGGGTGGAAGGAACCCTTGCTTGGATAAATACTTCACATACCTTTGTTAAAGAATTTCTGAAAGCTTATGGTAGAATCTTGAGTTCTTGATTTAAAATTGGATCTTCTAGGGTTTTGTTCTTGATCAAATTGGAGAAAGAATGAATATATTTGCCCTATAAAGAGTTTAATTTCATGTTTTTGGAGGCTGAGATTTGAGGGGAAAAAACCTAAATACCCTTAAGAATGCGGTCTTTTAATGATTAAAAATGGAGTTACCGATACGCAGGTTGACACAATGCGTTGATGGCATCGATGTGATAGCTAACATATTGCGCCATATTCGTATTGATTCACTATATGCTAGTAGCTGGGGAAAATAGTAATCAACGTGATAGTCGATACGGCATGCCAAGATTGCATTGATTCACTATTTTGGGATTTCAAAGGAGCTTCAAACATAGTCCAAACATCTGAAACTTGTCCTAAAACACCTACAGATATTCCTGATCATGAATCAACATAAAGATTAATATTTAATGGATGCAAAGGTCATTAAATATGACTTCTAACCTTCGTAGGTTTAAATGACACTAAGTCTGAGTACTTAGCTAAAATATTCTAAGTCTGGGACCCCTTGACAAGCCTAAAGGACTGAATTAAGCTTAGGATTTTTTTGTAGGGTCTTACATTCCTCCTCGCAGATCTAATGTTTTTAGAAACTCTACCAGTATCTCTGCCATACCTGAGGACAATGTGGAGGGGACTTGACTTATTTATGGGGTACAAAATTGATCTAGGGTCCCTGCTCATTGTGCCGCTCCACCTGGGATTTCACTGGTCTCCACTAGTTCTTCTTCGACTTGTGACACTCATGCGCAGTCACCTCAACAAGACATCTCTAATGCATAGTTTGGATATTTTATTCATCTGCTGACTTAGTTGGTGACCTTCCAGTCTCACCAGTCAGGTCAGAGTAGTTTTGTTGGTCCTTCTTTAGAGGCTACTTAAGTTAGTCAGTTCATGAAGTTGAATCCACCAATCCTCACTGGATGTAAGGTTGTAGAGAATATTTAAGGATTTATTGATGAGATAGAGAAAATCTTTAGGATAATGCATGTTTTCGATTATGAGTGAGTGGAGTTTTCTGTATATCAGTTGTAAGATATGCCATATCAATGTTATGAAGAGTCTGAGTAGTTAAAAGGTAATGATTCTTAGCAAGCTATATGGGATAAGCTCTCTGGTGCCTTTCTTGATCATTTCTTGAGTTTGTGAATTTGAAGCAGGGCAAGATGAGTGTGAAAGAGTTTGCCTTGAAATTTCCTTAGTTGTCTCGCTATGCTCTGGAGTTAGTATTTATCATGAGAGATAGAATGAGGAACTTTGCTTTTGGTTTGTCTCATGATTTGGTATTGGAGTGTAAGGCTGTAATGTTGAACAATAATATGGATATCTCCAGGCTAGTGCTTTATATGTAGCAAGTGCATAATGAAAAGAAGAAGCAAACAGAGATGGGAGAGAGCCAAAATAAGAAGTTCAGGGATTTAAACCATGATGAAAGTTATCAAAATAGTGGTAGAGATGGTAAATAGTAGAGCAATATAAAGATTTGGGGAAATTCTTATTCATATTATTTGGCTAGCTCTCTTTATCCTAAGTCATCTGGTGATTATCATTTTTAAGCTAGTAGTGGTCCTAAGACATAGGGTGCCAGTCTTACGATACGGGATCTCAGCCAGCCCCATCATAACCTCTTTATATATATTATGGTCAGCTTTACCAGGGTTATTGTGATGAGGGGAGAAATTGGTGCTTTATTTGTGACAAGTCGGGGCATATGTAGTGAC
>NW_025865856.1:0-13334 GCF_002878395.1 Capsicum annuum
GAATAGACCATCACCCCTCTGTATCAATTTGGACTTAATTTGAGATGAAAACCAATCCTTCCAAAGATGCACCCACACCCAATCTCCAGTTCAAGAATGAGTTTCTTTCTCCCCTTGTTGCCCCTTGTTGCAATTTCTTGGTTTTTCTTCTCAAGTCGATGCCACACCTTCTCATGTAACTTCTTCATAGAATCTACCCGCTTTCTTCCATCTAAGATAATCATGAGATCACTTGACAAAGGCTTTAAATCCAAAGTGGTAAGGGGGTTGAGGTCATATACACACTCAAAAGAAGTCATTCTCGTACTCTAGGTTTTGGAGCCTAACTCCCCATCATGAATTTTATTCTTGAACCTTGGTATTGGTGTACTAGCTGAAGATGGAACTGGGGATGAAAACTTTTGACTACATTAAGAACGGTAACCACCCTCTGACCTTGGCTGGACAAAACTAAAGCTACCCATTCTGGCTCTCTTATTTTCTCTCTTTTTCTTATTAAGTTTTTGTTCCTCAATCTATTGAGCATAGACCATAGTCCTAAATATGTCCATATCCCTAGTCAATATTGTAGTCCTTCACACCTTAACCACTCTACTTGATACCCAAACACAAACTTGCTCATTCTAGATCTATTGTCTGCTACTACATGGGGAGTATACCTGTCTAACTGAGCAAACTTAAGGGAATACTCTGTCACACTCATACTGCCTTGCCTAAGATTAATGAACTCTAACACCTTAGCTTCTTTTAGCTCTAAAGGGGAAAATCTATCTGAGAAGGTTGTAGTAAACTCTTCTTATTCTGTGGGCGCTGCATCTGCACCCCTATCTACCTTCTACTGCTTAAACCACATATGGGCTACATCTTGTAGCTGATAGGTGGTGAACTCAACACTTTCACTGGAAGTCATTACCATGATATTTGTGACTTTCTAAACCAGATCAAGGAACTCTTGTGGATTCTCTTCATACTTAGAACCTAAGAATAAGGGAGGATTCATTCGGGTGAAGTCCTAAATCCTGGCTGCAGCAGTATTGGCTACTGGGTTTGCCAGAACAGTAGTTGTCTATTCATTCTGAGTTACAACTGAATTGGCTAGAGTAGTGAGTACAACCCTAAATTCTGCATGAGAGACGTGCTCGTCTAGGGGATCTGCCTGAACGGGCTGAGGTGCTGACTAATTTTTGGTTCTTCTTTCGTTAGTCCTTTTGGGATGCATGTTCTGTAAGTGAAAGGAAGAATCAAATTAGACTAAGAGTTTTACTAAAGCTCATGCTCACTCACACAATATGAATACTGAAAGAAGGGAAACTTTTCCTAAAACATCTCGTAGTCTCTTATCCATAAGTGTGGCGCGCTACACACCCATGCACAAGACTCTACTAGATGCAACTTTTAGACTTCCTAGGACTCTGTTGAACCTTAGGCTCTAATACCAAGTTTGTAACACCCTGAGTTTGTACCTTGGACACTACATGGTGCTCATAATCCCGAAGAACCACAACATAACCCATGATTGGTACCTACTACAATAACTAAATAATAATACTATAATATGTAGAAATTAGAAAGAAAACATACCATAAGTTTCAATATTGAAATAAAATTGAATACGGTATAGTGATACCAAAACTGAAACATCTATCTTAAAATACTCTAGTATGAAAGCCTCTAAACTGCCTAAACTATAGAGTTGATGGAACAAGCCCCCAAATAACTCCACTACTGAAAGTAAACTGATAACAGAAATATTGAAAGAAAATAATCATGTCCTCGAACTATGAGGACTCACCGCTAACTTTGACCGCTGAAAGTCTAAACTACTAAGGGTGCTTGGGAGCCCGCATGTCTGAACCTATGATATAAGTCATCATAGAACAAGAGAAAAGTATGCATCAGTACTTTGAATATACTGGTATGCTAAGTGAGATAGGATGAAATGCATGGGTTTATATGCATGAACAATACTGATTGAATGACATGAATATAACTGAATGAGAGTATATACATGAAAATGTAAACTGTAACTGAGATCATGATAACAATGGATACTGAGTCTAAATACTAATTAATTGATATTTGAGTCTACTAATACTGATCTATTGATAACTGAGTTTCTGTATCTGACAATCTTGTTTCTGTAGAACTATATTGAGTTTTGTTCTGAGTTGAGTGACTGTGTCTGATAGTCCTGAGTCTATAGAACTGAACTGAGTTCTATACTACGACTGAATCTAAAACTGATACTGTGGGAAGTAATCATCTAACCAGCATGCCCCTTCTCTAACTGATTTGAGGTCCAACCTATAACCCCAGTTGGAAGGGTGTCAATACTATGCCACAAGTAAGGACAAGCTGTGAGTTAACCCTCTTTAACAAGAAGTTCTTCCGTCAACCCTCGCTGGTAGGAAAACTCAAATAAGATATATCAACCCTAGTCTTGTTGGGAGATATCTCAGCCTATGCTAGCTACATAGTTCTGGAACACAAGGATTGCTTCAAAGGACCACACCCTCTACTAGCAGGTGAGCCCCTATCCTTGGGTTCACTCGATGCTGAATCCTACTCCCAACTGAATAGACATTAAATTGATTTCCTAGTTCATACTAGGATTGAACGAACTGTTATTAATCGTAATTTTTAATTGAATTGAGTTCAATGATTTCCATTGACTGAGGGAATACTACTAAATTCTGTTATCTGAATGAATGCTACTGAGTTCTGAACTAAATATTATGACTTACTCATGAATACTACTGAGATTTTCTTGAGTTCTATAACTTACTGAAGCTCTAGGTAAACAGCTAAGTTTTCAGGTATTGAATACCCCTAGGACTCGATAGCAAGAAAGGTAAATCATAGCATTAGCATAAGCTAAAAAAGCATAATCATGTGCACTTGTTCAAAACTCATTCATGGAAATATTTTATCAAACACTTGCATGATACAACTTGTACATAAGCTAACATGACATGATCTCTTTCCCTTATTAGTTCACATGAGTAATTCATCAAGCACTCGGTAAGCATACATATGCACATAACACTAAACAACAAGTAGACATCATAATTCAAATCCCCATTGATAACTTCAAGGGTTTTACATGGTTCCTCCTGATATTACATACGTATTAATTAACCTCACATGAAACATATCATAAAACATGGATTAGAATCCCAATTAATTATTATAAACATGAACATAATTAGACCCAACATGGAATTCATGAAATCCATAAACTTGAAGTTTAAAAATAGTTTCTTGGACTCCAAGGGTGGCAGGGGCCCTTGGATGAACACTTCACATACCTTGATTACTACTTTCAAGAAGATTGAAGTGAGTTCTTGAGACTTGAATTCTTGAACTTGATGAGGCTGGGGCTTTCTCTTGAGAGAGTTTATGAGTAAAGAATGAGATTTTTCCCTATAGGTTGATTAATTTTGTGTTAAGGCTGAGTAAGGGTGGGGAAAATAACCCATTTACCCCCACAACCCATATTAGAATAATGTTGAATAGGGTTGTTCTCGCATCACGGCCCCTACTTGGGTCAAGTAGCCATCATGAAGCAACCCCTACTAGGGTCAAGTAGCCATCACAGTGTGAACCGTACTTGGGTTGACTGGACCTCGCGATGCGGGGCTATCATGACCCTTCACTATTTTGGTCATCCAACTTTACCCATACACTAGTCAAAAAAACCGAAACTCGCCTGAGATGACCTCCAAATGACCCTAATCATGAATCAATTTAAAAATAAACAAACTAAGGCCGAGAAGGTTGGAAATAAAATCCTAAAAAATTTGGAAGGTTAAAGTAATTCTAAGTCTCGATACTTAGCCAAAATTTTCTAGGTATGGGACCCCCAAAGGACTCAGTTAAGCTAAGAATTTCATGGGATCTTATAGTATACCCTTACATGTACCTTAACATCCTTATTTTCTCTGTTCTCGTCTTCTAAAAATGAGAGTTCATTACTGAAAAACACTCCGCCACATACCATAGAGTTGGCCTAACTATCATTCTATAAAACTTACTTTTAAGCTTTGGTGGTACATTCTGCCACACGAGACTCTGGAAGTGAACCGCCATTTCACCCACCATATGCTATTAAGGTGTGTGACATTATCATCGAGTCCTTATTTAATTGCATTAAAGGCCCAGGATATTTGAAATATCCTCTGTCAAGGGCTACAGGTAAATTAAGACTCACTTCTACGTTAGCCTCCTAACTTTCACTCAAAGTATTCAGTTTTAATTTTTTTCAACCTGAACCCTTGGACTTTAATATTTATTGTCTCCAAACCTCTAGCCCAACTTAACTCTATCATGAATTTTATCAATCAGTAGTACTATGTGATCTACAAATAACATACACCATGACACTTCACCTTGAATATAGCTTGTCTATTAACCAATCAACTCTAAACATGATAAATACGTGGCAATCTCAGGCACATAGACTTGATGTTGAATTAGAGATAGATGATTTAAAATTAGCAGAGACACCAACTTGTTATTTAGAAATCTTCATCTGGTTAATATATATATATATATATAGAGAGAGAGAGATGTTTGAAATATGAATTTCTATAAACGTGTGATGTTTGTGCACTGATCTTGTATCCATATGACCTTTGACAAACTATTGAAATTAAGTATCTAAAGAAAATAAAGACTTGAAATCATTATATAACAGTACTATCACTGATCTTAAACATACCACATACATGATCTCATCCGATCATTTCTCATAACTATTATTGTCTAAGTATGAAAATATTTAGGCCCCCTTTTTTCCACATATTAAAAGCTTTAAATTCTTTAAGAAGCTTAGCTTCTAAAAGATGTTGGTTTTGGGGTTACTTAAGAAACTTCTATTGTTTATTATCAAAGTTTGGTTTCAGTAATCATTTATCTGCACACACAAACAAAAAATAAAAATTATTTGATTTAGGGTATCAAATGGATGGATTGGACTGAAATTGAGCATGTTAAAATAGGGAAAAGACAAAAATAGCACTTCACTCTAAAATATTTCCACCATAATAGCCACCCAAAACTAATTACCTGTAACTAGCCACTAAATTAATTCCTACATTGGTCCATTTTGATGTAGGCTTCGTCTTCTTCTTCATTTCTTTTTTAAGATTTGTTGTTCTATTTTAAAAAAATGTTGTCCATTTTTCTTATGATTTTGTTTATTTTTTATTTCACTACTATATTTTTAAAAAAATAAAAATGTATCAAAGTGGTATAAGCATTGTATCAATTTGTGATCTTATATGGATTTATGCACCTAAGTGTTGTTATTTATGCTTAATTAGCTTAGTTTTGTGGACTTCTTGTGGGATTAATGAACTTATATTTGTATAAATGAGCATATAAGTGTTAATTTATGTAATTACAATGTTCAAGGTGTGTTTACAAAGAGTTTTGAGTCAAAACATTAAGTTAAAGATCAAACATGAAAACTAGTACTCTTAGCTTGAGCTATGTTCAATTCTAATTCGTCGTGTTTGATTCTATGTTGTTTTGACCTCTAATATATGGTGTTTGATATTATAGGATTCTTGGTAAGTTGATAAAGATGATAAATGGATGATATAAAATCTGAAAAACATGAGAAGAAGTCACCACAAAGCTTGATCTTGAAGGACAGACGCATAGGACAAGGCATAACCAACTATGGAATTCTAGAAATTATTGGGGTTCTACGGACCCTATGCACTGTGATAAGGGAATAGAACTCCCTTGGATGCACTTTAAAATTATACAAAACAATATTCCTCCATATATTGCTGTGCCACAATATAACGCCCCAAATCTGGTACCCGAAATGATACACGGTGCTCATGACCCCGAAGGACCACAAGCTAACCCATGACTGATATCTACACCTGAACACTGCATAATATACCATATAAATGCAAAAATAAAGTTTGTAAGGAAATAAGGTTCAAAATTGATAAAATAATCTATGAAAGATATGGTATTACAATGCCAAAACAAAACCTGAAATAAATTATCTGAACATGATAGTCTAAAAAGCCTCTAACTGACTGAACTGTCTGAATAACGAGGTGATGGGACATGTCCCCAACTAAATACAACTATATTAATTAATTAATTAATGATATAATAAAGTAATGGTCATGTCCTTGAAGGATGAGGACTCACTGCTAACTCTGGTTGCTGAGACTAGAATGCTACTGATGCTCTAGAGCTTGTGATTCTGAACCTATGGTATAAAACACCAGAGTGCAAATGTGTCAGTACATTTGAATGTACTGGTATGCATGTGAGGTAGGATGAATGCAAAAGGGTTCACATGGATGAACTACACTAACTGGCTACATAAAATAAACGTGAGAATACATGCATGAATACATAATAACTATAACTGAGTTCATGATAACATAGTTACTGAGTCTGATTGCTAATAACATAAGATACTGATATTAGTATATTTGAAATAATTAATACTGAGCGACTGTATCTGACAGTCTAGGTTCTGATGAAACTAAATGAGTTCCATACTGTTCAGAGTTAACATTAACTGATAGTCCTGAATCCTATAGAACTATCTGAGTTCTATTATTGAGACTAAATGACTGTATTTGACATTCCTAATTCTGTACTGAAACTGTGAAAAGTAGTCATCTAACCGACATGCCTCAAATAAAGCAATATAGCTGAGGTGGGGCGGGGTCCAATCTGTAACCCTAATTGGAAGGGTTTCAATATCACTCCACTGGTAAGGACAAGCTGTGGGAAACCCTCATCTGACAGTGTCCATAAAAGAGAACGGTAGGGACCTCATCTGACAGTGCTTATCTATCTCATCAACCCTCATCTGATAGTGTTGATATCTCAACCTATGCTGTTTACATAGTTCTAGAACATAAGAATGACTTCTAAGAATCACACCCTCATCTGACAGTGTGTGTTACCATCCTTGGGTTCACTCGATTCTAATTCCTACTCCCCTCTAAATAGACATTGAACATGAATTACAGAACAGAACTGAACTGAATTAACTGAGTTCTGTTGACTGACAGATTACTACTGAGATTACTGAGTTTTCCTGAGTCATGAGACTAATTGAATTCTATGGATCATGGCTTGATTGAGAGTATCTTGAAAACATAACATTGATTCTAGGCACACAACTAAATTTTTGGGTACAAGTACCCCCAGGACTCGATGGGAAGAAATTGACAAAGCATGACTTTCTTGAATACATGACTAATATCAACAATCCATAATATAATAAGTTAGAGATTTCATGAAGTACAAGTTCTAAAACACCACAATGGCTACATATATATCCATAATTCATTGACTAAGACATTCCATCAAACACTGAACATGCATAAACTTGTACATAAATGGGTATTTCATATTATCATACCAGCATGGCACTTTTCTTTCACATAGGCATTTAATCGAACACATGGGGGGAATGCTTTGGTTATACAATCATCAACATATCTAATAATCATGGATACATCAATCAACGTGTAAATTTAAGGGTTTATCATGATTATTATGCAAATCACCACATCCTAGGGTCAATCATTGGAATATGTAATTTCAAGCCTGAATCAAAACCCCACAACATCATGAACATAAATTTCAATTCAATTTAGATCATGAATATTCATACACAAATCTTGGATTTTGTAAAGAGATTTTTGAGCTTCATGGGTGAAAGGGGCCCATGAATCAACACATGAATACCTGGGTTGTGATTCTTGAAGTTCTTGGACTTGAAGAACTTGAATTTCTTAGTTTCTTGAAGAAGGATTTGGATCTTTTTCTTGGGGATTATCTTTGAGAGAAAACCCTAATTTGATATTACAGATGGATAATGAACCTATGAGCCTTGATCTAATATTATTAGGGGTTTAAACGGGTAGAAAATACCCAAATACCCTTTTAAAAATGACTTAATATAACTGAAAAAAATATGCGATGGTTGGTGCGATGGTCCATCACTGGGTCAACGGTCCGTCGATCCTGACCATTGCACCTGGGTAGAATAGGGGTTCACTGTCTCTGCTGCGATGGCTTGGGCGATGATCCATCGCTATCTCGATGTTCTGCCGGCCTGAGCCATTTCCCTTAGGCATAAGGTGGTCTCACTATCTCTTCTGCAATGGTTTGGGCAACAGTCCGTCACTAGCTCAATGGTCCGTCGGCCCTCATTGTCTTACCTGGGAAGTTTTGACTGCTTTCTGTAAAACAGTCATAACTTTCTACCCTGATACCAGATTTGGACCAAATTGGTATCATTGAAAAGCTAATTCAATTTGTCACATGACAAAAAGTGAAAATTTTAAAAATTCCACGTATATAAAAGTGGATTCATCTTTCAAAGTAAGTTTCTAACATACTCGAGACAAGTTTCTAACATACTCGAGATTATTTCAAGCTAGGTAGAAGTATGGGGAATTACAATATCTCCCCCTTGAGAATATTTGTCCTCAAATGAGACTGAGCGAAAGGGGACAAGATAAACTAACGTACATACTTAATTTGAATGATTGGAACATGATATCATGACTGACATGACTGATAACGAAATATATCATACTAAACATGCATATCTGATGCATGTGTAACTGATTCATGAATGCATGACTAAGTGTTCTAAGGAACTAAGTTTCTCACAATGAGAATGCATATCTGATGCATGATTATATGACTGAATTGGTGTGTGAATGTATGACTGAATATGCTATGGTATTTAATACCAAGTTTATAATGGAATTCTAAACATGAAATGGATACCAAGATTGTAACTAAAATCTGAACATGAAACTGAAAATCTAAGGAGAACTGTTACCTTGAGCTAGACTTGAGTTTGCGGAGAAGAGGTAAGGATACTTGATTCACATATCTGCTTTTGCTTCCCAAGTAGATCCCTCAACTAACTGACTTCACCAAAGAACTTTGACTAGAGGGACTTCTTTGTTCCTCAGTCTACGAGTCTGATAGTCTAGGATTTCGACTAAAATCTCTTCATAAAAGAGGTATTCTGAACATCTATGCTGTAAATTTAGACTACAACTGTTGGGTCACCTACACACTTTTTGAGCAAAGAGACATGGAAGACTGGATGAATTAAGGCTAGATCTAAAGGAAATTTAAGCTCATAAGCTACCTTGCATAAGCGATTTAGAATTTTGAAGGGACCGACATATCGAAGGCTGAGTTTTTCTTTTTTGCAGAATATCTTCACTCACTTCATGGGAGAGATCTTTAGATAGATATAATCACCAATCTCAAACTCGAGATCCTTTCTGTGTATATTTGTATAAGACTTCTGTCGACTCTGAGCAGCCCAGAGTCTTTCCCTGATCAACTGGACTTCTCTAAAGCATTGAATACTAAGTCAGACCCTATAACTGAGGCCTCACTAACTTCAAACCAACCGATTGGAGATCTGGATATCCTACCATAGAGAGCTTCGAATGGAGCTATTCGAATACTAGAATGATAGTTGTTGTTGTATGCAAACTCAATCAAAGGCAAGTGGTCATCCTAACTACCCTTGAAATTAATTACACAGGCCCTTAACATATCTTCTAAAGTCTGAATGGTCCTTTCTGCTTGACCATCTGTCCGAGGGTGGAAGGTTGTACTGAGATGAACTTGGGTACCAAGACCCTTTTGGAATACTCTCCAAAAATAAGAGGCGAACTGGGTACCTCTGTCTGAGATAATAAATAATAGAACAACGTGCAATCTAAACAGCTCCCTAATATAGATTTTGGCGTAATCCTCGGCTGAATAAGAGGTATGGACTGGAAGGAAATGAGCTAATTTGGTCATCCTATCTATAATGACCTAAACTGAATCATACTAGTGGCGAGTATGAGGCAAACCCGTCATGAAGTCCATGTTCACATCTTTCCACTTCTAAGTAGGAATACTGAACTCCTGTATGGACCCATTAGGCTTCTGATACTCTATCTTAACCTGTTGAATATAGAGCACTTAGCCATAAACTTTGCAATATCTCTCTTCATCACACTCACCAATAGATTTTCCATAAGTCACGGTACATCTTTGTGGCCCATGGATAAATAGAGTAACTCGCACCATGCGCTTCTGTAAGAATTTATTGCCTTAAGTCATCTAAACCTGGAACACATAGATGACCCTGACAATGCAATACACCATCTCTCTCTTGGGAGAAAACCTTTGCTGTCTGATCCTTGACTGACTCTTTTAACTTGACTAGACTAGGATCTCTATCTTGCTTTTTTGTTTGTCAACAGGTAAAGATGGAGCACCAAAGGCCTGGTGGAACCTTGTAGGAGTTTGGTATTCCCTCCCAGAAGTGGGAAGAGGTGAGCATGGATTTCATAACAGGGTTGCCCCATTAGCGTCGTTAGCATGATTCGATTTTGGTTATTGTAGACAGATTGTCCAAGTCAGCCTATCTTTTGCCAATTCATACGTCCTACTCAGCCGTAGATTATGCTAAGTTGTATATTAGAGAATTGGTCAGATTGCATGGAGTTTCTTTGTTAATTATTTCAGATAGGGGTACTCAGTTTACCTCTTACTTTTGGAAATCCTTTCAGAAGGGTCTTGGTACCCAAGTTTATCTTAGTTTAGCTTTTCATCCTCAGTTGGATGGTCAGGAAGATAGGACCATTCATACCCTATAAGATATTTTGAGGGCATGTGTTCTTGACTTCAAGGGTAATTGGGATGAGCACTTACTGTTGATTGAGTTTGCTTAAAACAACAATTATCATGCTAGCATTTAGATAGCCCCATTGAGGCCCTTTATAGGAGGAGATACAGATCACATGTCAGTTGGTTTAATGATGGTGAGGCCACTTTTATAGGGCCCAATGTGGTATTAGAAGCTATGGAGAAAGTCTAGTTGATTCAACAAAGGTTGAAGATAGCCCAGATTCATTAGAAATCTTATACAAATGTGAGGAAAAGGTATCTTGAGTTCAAAGTTAATGACTTAGTTTATTTGAAAGTTTCACCCGTGAAAGGGGTGAAGAGATTTGGCAAAAAAGTGAAAATTAGTCCCCAATATGTTGTCCCTTACCAAATATTATGTCGTGTTAGGAAAGTAGCTTTCGAGCTTGAGTTACCCACAAATTTGTCATCAGTTCACCCTGTATTTTATGTATCCTTGTTAAAGAAGTGCATTGGTGATCCATATGTCGTAGTATCCATAGAAAAGATAGATATTCATGATAGCTTCTCTTATGAAGAGATTCAAGTTGAAATTCTCGATCATCAGATTCATCGACTGAGGAACAAAGAAGTTCACTTGATCAAAGTTCTTTGGTGAAATCAATCCATTGAGGGAGCCACTTAGGAAACGGAACAAGATATACAAACCAAGTACCCTCATATTTTAACATAAAACTTAGATTCAACGTAAGGTAACAAGTTTTCTCAAATCATCTCTTTTTCATTCTAAGTTTAAGATTATAGAGTCACTCTCTTATATCCTCAGTGTCCTCAACTTAATTAGTCTCATTCGAGGACGAATATTCCCAGGGTGGAGATATGTAATACCTTACACATTCCTAGCTTAGTTCAGCCCTTAATATGTGCCTATAGCGCTTAGAACCTGCAATTAAAGCTAAGAGTTGAGGGACTTAGTAATTTTTTACTCCCTTCAAGTTTTAAGAATTTTAAGTTGACCTTTCAGACTCCGAGACAATAATTTTTGAGTTAAATTATATTCAGGGGTATAAATAGCATCTCTCAGGTAAATTTTAAAATTTTTGGCAAGGTTCAGATGGTGTTTGATTTGGCAAACCAGAAGCTCATCACGATTAGGCCGCGTCACAGTGAGTATCACGGTAAGGAGGACATCGTATCATGGTAGAGGCCAAATTGACACTTATCAATATCCAATAGCTCATCGTGATTGCACTGCATTGCAGTGAGTATCATGATGAGCATACCACCGCGTCGCGGTGAAGTCCAAATCAGCATTCGTCATAATCCAGTGAGTCACCATGATTCCACCGCATGCGGTGGGTGCGGTGGGTATCGTGATGACCCATTCACCGCATCATGGTTAGACCTTTGTCGTTATTCTAGTTGTGGGATTTAAATCTCTAAGGGTATTTTTGTCTTTTACCAAGTCCCCAAAACCGTGAAAACAGAAGATTTATCATATTAGTGAGCAAAATATACCCACTTTTCATCAAATCCACCTCAAAGAAAACCCTAGGCTTCAATTTCAAACTCTAAGAACCTCTAAATTCCACCATTCTTTTTCCAAGATAATTCAAGATTCAAGGTTCCCAATTCAAGAATTCCAAGAATCAATCTTCAAGAGAACAAATAGGAATTCAAAGTTAGGTTTCTTCATCAATTAAGGTATGTGGGGTTATGAACAAGGATAATCCTTTCACCCTTGTGCCCAAAACTAGCTTTTAATGATGTTTTTACATGAATTTTTATGAATACACATAAATTTTAAAATAGGGTTCATACCAAAATGTTATTATATGCAGATCATGATATTACAAGTGTTTTAGATGATAAATTGCATGTATATTTTGTACATTTATGCTTGTGAAATGATTTTAGATACATTAAAGGTTGAATTTCACTATTCTGAATATTGAGCATGTTTTGTGATAATTTGACATGAATTTGAAGCATGGGTTATTAAGCCCTAGTTTGAAGATTGATTATGTTTTAAAACCTTTTATAGTTTGTTTTAATTGGTTTTTGAGTCAAGATTTGATCTTTTGATCCTCAGCTTAGATATGGAATCCACTTTACAGTTTAATTACAGTTTATAAAAAATAAATTAGTTTTGATTACAGTTTAAAATAGACAGATGCATAATTGGTTTTCATTATAAGCCTTTATGCTAGTTTCAAAGTAGATTTCCTACAGAATGATCATATAGATTAAAGAAAATAGTATTTAGAACCAAATGGGAAGTGTGGATTTAGCGCATCCTACTTCCTCAAAACTATGAGCCAACGTAGGTACAGTTTTATATTATTCCCATTTCTATATGATGACAGTTATAGATTGTGATAACTTAGCTCAGGTTATACTTCTTGGGAAGAGTATGACATCTCTCCCCAACGTGAGGTTTTCCCTTTATGGAAACTAGACGTTTTGACTCCATGATAGCTCACATGGTTTATGTCGGTTAGAATAACCTCCCTAAAGACTAAAGTTTAAAGTTTACAGTAAAGTTATAACGGAAAAGAATAATAGAAAAGCTTTAGAAACTAAGAGTGAAGGCTCATAGTTTCATTCAGATATTGTGATACATCAGATATTAGTCATGATACTTCACCTTTCAGTTTTCAAAT
>NW_025865857.1:0-1279 GCF_002878395.1 Capsicum annuum
AATGAAGGATATTTTTGTAATCAGTTAACTTATTCTTAGTAATTATACCATGCATATTATTTTGAATACAATAAACGAAACACTCAATAAGAAATAATCACATCATAATTAATCTCAATATAACTTATCCCATTATAAGTAATCCCAGCATAACCTGTATTCAAACCAAACGACCCCTAAAAGTATCACTATTACTATGTACTCTTATTTTAATCTATTTATCTTATTTTCTGCTTATTCAGTCTATTCCAGAGAGTGTTTTTTTCTTTTAAAACTTTCTAATTTTAGCTTTCAACAAAACTTAGAACCACAAAATTAAAAAATATGTAGGTACTTCCTTCGTCCCATTTTATTGATTTTAGTTAAATGTTTCATATTTGTCGATCACTTGTTAAATTAAGATATGATTTATTTTACTCCTACAATAATGAATATCATTAATATTGATAAAGGTTAAAATAGTAAAAATCATCACTTCATCTATGATTTCTTAATCGTCGTGTAAAATGAAATATACCCACATAAAATAAAACGGAAGGAGTACGTTCTATGATGGATCCATTTGGCCATAAGAATTTTTCACTTTATTGGAGTGTTTGGCCATGTGAATTCCAAATTATTTTTGAAAAAGTGAAAATAAATTTTACTTGTTTTCACTTTTTTTTTAACTTCAATTTCAACTTTATTTATTGTTAAAATGACTTCCTTTTTTTATTTTTACAAAACACTTTGGTGTGTTTGGTATGAAGGAAAATGTTTTCCATGAAAAATGTTTTTTGAAAAACAAGTTGATTTCTTACTTGTTTTCCTATGTTTGGTTGGTGGATGGAAAATATTTTTTGAAAAATATTTTATAGTATTTGATTGGTGAATGAAATTTTTTTTTTCAAAACATACATTCTAGTGTTTAGCTAAAACCTAAAAATACATTTTAGAAAAATAATTTTTGATCTCAAAAAATTCTTTTTTTGGGATGCGTTCGATATGAAAGAAGAAAAATATTTTCTAGAAAAATAAGTTATTTCTTACTTATATTCGTGTGATCGTTATGTAAATTGGATAAGTATATGTTTTTTAAAAGTATTTGTATATATTTAATAAAAATAATGAGAACGAATAGGATAGGGATAAGAAATTTTTTTGAATTTATTTTAAAAAATAAATTAAAAATATTATTTTTTTTTGGAGAGGGGGTTGGTAGGTAGGGGTTGGGGTTGTCAAAATAGGTAATAAGGGTGAGGTAAGAAAATAATTTTGATTTTTTTAAAAATAAATTATT
>NW_025865858.1:0-3755 GCF_002878395.1 Capsicum annuum
CCTTCTACTAAAACCATTTAAAACATAATGTAGACTCTATCCAGTTATGAAGACACAATCAACATTTAAGGGAAAACAGTAACAAAATATCTTTAAATACTATACAGACATGGCTAAGCCATACGGAAAAGAAAAGAAATTTAAAGCAACAACTTGAGTTATTTCATTTCCGTAACTGGTAAAGACATAAACATTGAATCCAACAATGCACTTAAACACCAATGAGATAAACATTTCAAAAGCGTCAAGCTCTAAACAACAATGAGAAGTACTCAACAAATTTCTTAAAGAAAAACTTTCAAGAGTGAGAAGACCTTGCATATATAAGATAAAGCTACCGATTCAGAGTGACAACAAGCAGCCACATAAACTAGTAAAATTTAAATCTTTATCAAGAAATCACATCAATAACTGAATTAGAACACAATTTTGAGTCTTAGAAATTTCAAGTATTGTTGAGCAATATCCCTCCCGTGAGCACAAATGAAAAAATAATTAGAATTCAAGAAACCACTACAATGTGACCTAAATGCTACTACTACAATGATAAAATCCATGAATCAATTCAATTACTATACGATGACAAAGAAACCACGCAATTTCATCATATGAAACCTATGGCCTTCCACGCCTTCTACAACAAATAACCGGACCATCAATAGAATAATCCCACCATCAATACACTTACGAAGGAAAATTACTAACACTAAGAATGAGAAGAATAAGTTATAAAGAAATTAAATGAGAAAGATGGGTTTACCTTTTTTCGAATAGCGAATGGGACAACAAGCCTTAATCAAACGGACTTTCACCACTGAAATTCTAATTAGCCTTGCTAGAGTTCAACAATTTTGATGTAATCTAATTTTTAGAGTGAGTTCGCTGATAATTTCTGATTGCATGAGGTTAGAAACACGCACCTCCCGAACCTCTAAATTTTCCCCTAAAAATCCTCCCTCTTTTCTCTATCTTTCAACCTCTATTTATAGGGGAATTTAGGTAGGAAAAGTTTGTGGTTTTGGATTTGAAACTTTGAAATTCAAATTCAAATTCCTTGTATATATTGGTTTCTTATCAAAAATAGATGAACATAATCTGAGAACGGGAAAATTTGATGAAATTCTTAGTCATTCTTGCACGCACGGAGGGGTAAAAGGGTAAAAATTAGAAATGGCTATTTTGACTACAGTTGGTGATGATTTGAAGCTTTTGTTCTTTGTTGCTATTATAACATTAATGTTGGAGTGATTCTCGCTATTGTTGTCGATAATGTTGTTTTCTATTGTGGTTGGTTTTTTTGGTAAGTTGTTGGAGAATTGTTGATAGGTAAAGGGGAAAGGGAATTAGAGCTGGGCTAGGTCGATGAGTGAATTAGGTCGCTGGTCTGTTGTTGTTAAAGGTTAAGGAAATTGGGCTGCTATTGTTAGTAGGTTTTTAGAAGGAGATATAAAGGGAGAAGGTTGTAGGCTATTGGGGTGGTGTAATTGGGCCAATTAATTTTGAAGGAATTTTGGGCTGGTGGGCTAGGTATTGGGGTTAAAAGTAAAGATTAGGTTAATCAAGGGAGTCCAATTAAAAATTATAATCATTTTATATTAATAAAAAAATGACCATAATTGAATTAATTGGACAAAATTAAGACGAAATTAACTTTTAATTAATTTGATGAGTCTCTCAAAATTAAATAATTTTAAAATAAATATTCAATAAATTTTTTATTTAGTTTATTTCCTTTTTCAATAATAATAATAAAAAAAATTAAAATATAGGAACTAATTATGTCAATAGTTTCTTATAGTCAATCGATCTTGAGAAAAGTAAAATATTTTCAATTTTCAATCAAAATTTTCACTCTGAATAAATTCTAAAGTATTTTATTTAACTAATAATTATATAATCATGTATAATTAAACACTAAATATATTAATTTCACCTAAATTCAAAAGGTAGGCTTGAAATTCATTTTAAAATAACTCAAAATAAGTATTTTAAAAATATTTAAAATTGAGAAATTCAATAACTAATCTGGAATGTGGAGGGAAAAAATTAGGTGTCAACAGTCTTTAAACATGTTATATAATTTTTTGAAAATTTGGTTGTTGATACTTGTTTGAATAAATTGTTGATTATCAAACATAATCAGAATATGATAATTGTAAGTATAAGTGTAAATGTAGCACACTATGTTATATCCCAATACATAGTATAATTCATAAAATACAAAAATATGGTTATGGTGGATTACATACCACACTAGTATAATTATGTATACTTATTATCACCACCACCACTACCACCAGCACCTCCACCGCTGCCACTGCCGCCACTCCTCCTCCTCATCCTACTACTTCTACTGCTATTGTTATTGCTGCTACTACTGTTATTTCTACTGCTACTGCTACTGCTACTAGTCCTACTCCTCCTACTACTCCTACTCGTGCTCCTACTCCTGCTATTGCTCCTGCTCATGCTCTTGCTCCTTTTACTGCTACTGATACTGCTACTGTTGCTGCTGTAGCTGCTCCTACTGCTCCTAGTGCTTCTACTACTCCTACTACTGCTACTTCTCCTACTGCTACTGCTGCTATTGCTGCTACTGGTGTTGTTGCTTCTTGTGCTACTACTACTGTTGCTACTACTACTACTACTGCTGCTACTACTACTACCATATCCCCTATAAGTCATGATTATTAGACAAAAATAAGACTCTTAGCATACATGTTAAATTTAGGAAGTGACAAAATAGAGCTGATATACTATATAAACACACACACACTTAGAGAAAGAGACATTACATATGTAGTCAAGGTGATTATTTGAATTTGGGTTCACATTATGATGGGTGACTATGTTTATAGGGTCTATGATGACCTGTGAAGATTGTTTACCTGTTGTATTTCTAATTGATGTTGTGATGTGACTGACGTAATTATGGAGTTGGAACTATTATGATATTTTTTATGACATAGGTTCCATTATTGCAAATGGTTTGGTTGTTGGGGAGATTGCAAGACTGTTTGTTGTGTAAATCGATAGTTAGATTGTTTATCTTCTATATGAGTATCTAGGCTGTGTAGCATATGCATCTTGATTGTAATTTTATGGTTGTTGTTAAATTGTTGAAAGGATACATGGAATATTGTTAATTATATGTGGACATTGTATCTATTATATGTTTGTTGGGTTAATTTTGCTATTAGTTTTTATTTTATAAACCTTATGTAGATATTGAAATCTATCTGTTAATCCTTGAGTTGAATTATAAGAGCTTGCAGGCTAGATAATATTCACAGAGTTAACAGATAGTAGAATTTCCTTATGAAAAAATAGGATCGTGAGTTGTAACATAATTAGTTAATTAAGAAAATAAGGCATAATTGAAAGCTTCTATGAAACCAAAGATGTAGTGTGGAATGTGAAATCAGGTATTGAAGTATCATGCAGAGTGGTCATGTGTTTTTTTGTTGTTTCTATATGAAGTTGAGTGATACCACTATATGTGTTTTACTAATACTACTCTTGTTGCATCTCCTGTTGTGGATGTAGGTTGCATTACAGGTTGACTAGCAGTTTCTTATGTGTTTTGATTTAGATGATAAAACTCATTGATTAATAATTTGGAAAACGAAGGCTATCACAAACCATTTTAATCATTTTCAAAAATGCATTCTTTCTTAATTTGAGATTGCACTTAAAACAAAGTTTATCATTTATTTGTTTTAAAAAAGGGTGATTCACAGATACAAAATTGTAAA
>NW_025865859.1:0-4626 GCF_002878395.1 Capsicum annuum
TGGTTGCTTGCTTAATTTGTTCTTACTTGTTAGTACTGAGACAAAAATGAACAAAAGCACCTATTAAAATAGGAAGAAAACTCTGTGGTGCTATCACTCGTAATAGAAATCCTAGTATAAATATGTAATCTTTTAGTTATCAAACAATATAATCTTTTAAAAGCTGTCCAACTCTATATATAGGCAGCAGTAGGTGTACATGTTAGTACATGTTAATAAGCTGCATCTTTTGATTGAAGTACAAGAAGTTCAGTTTAAATGTTGGATCTGCCCATTTTGCAAGTTCCTTTTGTATTAATGCTTTCTTTATCTTCTTGAGTTACAAGAGATTCATAATATGGTGACTTATCATAAATTTGAATACAATGATACTGCAGGAAAAATCATGTGGATGTGTGGAGAATTCAGTTGGGGTTCATTGGGCATCCACAGAGCAATAGTAGACACCTCGAATCTCTTGTTTGTCTGTGTTTTCCTTCTGATCTCACTTGTAAAAAAAATCAGACTTATTAGTGGTAACAGGAGGGATTGGATGGATATAGGAATTTCCTTTTGTTGTGCTCTTGTAAGCATTGTGTATTTTGGTCTCGGTTTATGGAAATTTATTAGTAGTAAAGATGGCGGTGTTAGTCATCTAAGTTTGTTACAGTGCTCTGTTTGCGGATTAATTTGGATCACTTTAACTGTATCATTTCTGATTCAAGTATCCAAATGGATCCAAATCCTGATTCGTTCTTGGTGGGTCCTTTTTTTTTTTATTGAGTTCCACTCTCAATATTGAATTTTCCATGAAAATACACAGCATCCCTTTACTGGACCTGGTGACATGGCTAGTCACTTTCTTGATTTTCTTTTATGCCTTACGTATCTTTCATCACATCATTTCTCAATCCTCTTCCAAGCAGAGTTTGTTGGAACTTCTACTAGCTGATCGACGTGATGACAAACAAATTAGTATAGGCCAGGCCAGTCTTTTTGGCAAATTGTCATTTTCTTGGATTAATGGTTTGCTTGGCCTAGGAAACTCAAAAACATTAGCTCTTGAAGACATTCCTTGTCTAGGATCTGAAGATGAAGCAGTCTTAGCCTACGAACAACTGTCCCCTGAATGGAAATCTCTCCAAAGAGAGGACCATCATAACAATTCAGAGGGCTTACTCATTAAGGCCATTGCAACAGTTTACTGGAAACAAATGGTCCTTGCAGGAGCATTAGTATTTCTCAGGATTATTGCTGTTGTAATTTCTCAGGATTAATGGAGAACTACATTAGTGGACTACATTGCTTGTCAACAAACAAACATCCCATTAGTGAACTACATTGCTGTGGATGCTTATCGGATGGGAGAGTCTCTGATGTGGTTTCACACAGGATGGAGCTCTGGCCTGCAAATATGTTAAGCTGTTGGTGTACTTCTTAGAGTTGTAGGGCTGGGGGCAATTCCAGGGTTAGTACCCCTAATTATCTGTGGGTTGCTGAATGTGCCATTTGCAAAGACACTTCAGAAATGTCAGACTGAATTTGTGATTGCCCAAGATAAACGACTCAGGTTCATGTCTGAGAGTCTCAATAGTATGAAGATAATCAAGTTACAGTCCTGGGAAGAAAACTTCAAGAACTCAATTGACTCACGTAGGGAGGATGAATTCAAGTGGTTGGCTGAAACTCAGTTTAAGAAAGTTTATAGCACTTTGTTGTATTGGATGTCCCCAACAGTCGTCTCGTGCAATCTTCTTCGGACTTGTCTTTTTCAGAAGTGCCCCATTTAACGCTGCTACGATTTTCACTGTGTTGGCAGCATTAAGGTCCATGTCAGAACCTGTTAGAATGCTACCAGAAGCGCTGTCAGCCGTGATTCAAGTCAGTTTCTTTTAATAGGATAAACAGTTCCCACTTGAAGATGAAATCAAACCAGATGTAGTGACATTCCCTCTGGGGGACTCAGATCATAGTGTTTGTATAGTAGGTAGTCATTTCACCGGGGATCCCCAGTCACCCAATGCATTGCTTAGTAATTTAATTTTTCAAGCAAGAAGGGGACAAAATATTGCAGTTTGTGGGCCAGTTGGGGCTCGGAAATCATCTTTTCTATATGCCATACTTGGAGAAATACCAAAAACTGCAGGAACAGTGGGTCAAAAAGCAGTCTTCATATCATGATTTTTGTAAGTATCTCCTAAATTTGACTTCAACTCTCCTTTCAATTGTTTCTAGGTACATGTATATGGATCCATCGCTTATGTCTCTCAAACGGCTTGGATCCAGAGTGGAACAGTCCATGATAATATACTGTTTGGGAGGTCAATGGACGAAAACAAGTATCATGAAGCAGTAAAGGTATCTACTCTAGACAAAGATATTGATAGTTTTGACTATGGTGACCTCACAGAGATAGGTCAGCGAGGGCTGAATATGAGTGGAGGACAGAAGCAGAGGATTCAACTTGCTCGAGCTGTATATAGTGATGCTGATATCTATGTTCTTGATGATCCTTTTAGCTCCGTAGATGCACACACAGCAGGAACTCTTTTTAATGTAACTGTGACAACTTGCTATCATGCATATGAACATTTATTGACCAAAGAAACAACAGCATTTTATTGTTCGGACATAATTGCAGGATTGTGTTATGACTGCTCTGAAGAATAAAACAGTTATTCTTGTTACTCATCAAGTGGAGTTCCTCTCTGAGGTTGACCAAATTCTGGTAACTAATGTGGACTAGTTAGAATCTTTTTCCGGATCGTATTCACTTATCGGACGTCAATTATTTATAGTTATCTGCTAATTGTTTTACCAGGTAATGCAAGGTGGACAAATTACTCAATCAGGAAGTTATAATGAGCTATTGATGTCTGGGATGGACTTTGAACAACTTGTGAATGCTCATAGAGATGCTGTAGCTGGACTTGATCCTCTAACCGATAAAGTTGAACATGAACCTTATGCAGGACGGGGGAATGAGCTAGAAGAGACTGACAAGCCTTATATTGTACGAGAAGACAGCCAAAAAGAAGTTACATCAAAGCCAGGAATACAATTGACACAAGAGGAAGAAAAAGAAACTGAAAGTGCTGTGTGGAAGATCTTCCTAGGCTATGTTGTAATTTCTGAAGGTCCACTCTTCCTTTGTTGCAACATAATTGCTCAGGCTGGCTTTGTTGCTTCTGCTGCAAGTTATTGGCTGGCAGTTGCAATTAAAAGTCCAAAAATTAGCAATATCATGGTTATTGGTATTTATACTTCAGTGTCATTACTTAGCACACTTTTCGAGTACCTCAGATCTATATTTGCAGCTCTCCTGGGATTAAAAGAATCTAAAGCCTTCTTTTCTGGTTTCACAAATTCTATTTTCAATGCTCCCATGCTGTTCTTCGACTCTACTCCAGTTGGACGGATATTGACCCGGGTAACATTTCGTTCTTTTGCATTTGTAACAACAGAAAACATTATCGTTTCCTTCGAACAACTTATAGAATGTGACATTCATTGATTGTTGTCTACTAACCGAATCCTCAGGCTTCATCTGATTTGAGTGTATTAGATTACGACATCCCATTCTCTTATGCATTTGTGATGGCTGCTGGAATGGAATTGCTTGCGACAATTGGAATTATGGCCTCAGTGACGTGGCAGGTTCTCCTTGTGGGCATCATTGCTACAGTAGGCTCAAAATTTGTTCAGGTGATGTTTCATTTCCTCTAGATACTTCTAATCGTAAAAATAAGATATGTTGTTAATGTGTACTAATACTTCTTATGTATCTGAAGGAACATTATCAACCCTCTGCCCAGGAGCTAATGAGAATCAATGGGACAACAAAAGCTCCTGTTATGAATTATGCAACTGAGACATCACTTGGAGTTGCCACAATAAGAGCATTTGGCGAGGTAGACAGGTTCTTTAAAAACTACCTTACACTAGTTGGTGCAGATGCAAAAGTCTTTCTTTTCTCCAATGGAGCAATGGAGTGGTTAGTTTTGAGAACCGAAGCACTTCAAAACATCACTCTATTCATTGCTGCTTTCCTCCTAGTTTCAATCCCAAAGGGCCATGTCTCTATAGGTAGTTATCTGTTATTTGCGCCAGTTGATATTAACATCTTTCTGTGGAGGTGTTCTGAGTTTTCTCCAAGTTCTAGTTGCTGATAGCTTCTTTCTTGTTTTCGTACAGGGCTTGTCGGACTCTCTCTTTCATATGCATTGGCACTTACCAGTACTCAAGTTTTCTTAAGCCGATGGTATAGCAACTTAGCTAGAGCTATGTTATTTCAGCTGAAAGGATCAAACAGTTCATGCATATACCTCCTGAGCCTCCAGCAATTGTGGAAGATAATAGGCCACCATCGACATGGCCTACCAAGGGTAGAATAGACTTCTTGGATCTTAAGGTGGGGTAATTGCAAATTTTAATCTTACATATATTTAACATATATCCAATTATTAACCCCTTAAGCAAGAATTTTCATCTGATGCCTCTGTGCTTAGGATGCAATTCCTGAATACTTCATTACACTTTGTAAATATTGTCATATTGTGTCTAACCTCTATATTTCTTGTTCGATTGCAGATTAAATATAGTCCAAATGCTCCATTAGTTCTCAAAGGGATAACTTGCTCCGTCCTC
>NW_025865860.1:0-1136 GCF_002878395.1 Capsicum annuum
TTCTGCTCATTAGCAAAATATAATAGAAGTTGAGAAAAAAGAAAAAAAAATTAAAGATTGAAAAAAGAGAAAAAAAAAGAAGAAGAAGAAAATAAGGGTTATAAAAGGAGAAGCAAAAAAAATTTAAAAAAGAAAAAAATAAAGATTGAGAAACACAAACACGAGAAGAAAAAATAAAAATAAAGTTTGAGAAAAAATAAAAAAAGAGAAATGATAAAAATTAAAAAAAAAAGTAAAGATTGAGACAAATGAATTAAAAAAGAAAAAAATAGAAATGAAAAATAAATAATGTTTGAGAAAAAAAATAGAGATCGAGATAAATGACTTAAAACAAGAAAAAAGAAAAATAAAATCAAGAAAAAATACAAAAGAGAAAAAAAAAAGAAATAAAAACAAAATTTGAGAGATAAATGAGCATGGAAAGTGTAAAAATATTTGAGGTTCAAAGAGACAAAATATACTTGTACTATATATAAAATGGAAGGTAGACTAGTCTTTAGAGTTTTTTATTACAGGGGATAAAAATACAAAGCCACCCACTACGGGGGCCATCCCATGTAGTTTCCTGACATATATTAGTCACTCAAATAAAATCCAAATCAATACTAATGGTAATAAGAAAATTCGGGTAGACTACAGAAATGGATGGTTGGGGTTTTATTTTTGGCCCCCATAATAAAAGTCCTACAAAACTTGTTGATTTCTTTTTTATGTATATGATAAATACTTATTAGCCCTCTATACCTCAAATATTTTTAAAAAACTGTCATGCTCATTTATCTTTCAACTTCTATTTTTTTTTCTCTTTTTTATTTTACTCTGACTTTTAATTTTTATCTCTTTTTTTATTTTTTTCTCAACTTTTACTTTTTTTACGTTTCTCTTATCAAATTTTTTTTAAAAAAATTTCTTTGATTTTTATATTTTTCTCGGCTTTTATTTTTTGTTTTGTCTTTTTTTCCTTTTTTCCTTTCAACTTCTATTTAAAAAAAAATCTTTATTTTTTCTTTTTGTCAACTTTTATTTTTTTGTTTTCTCTTTTCTTTCGTTCATTTTTTTTTTCTCCTCTCAACTCCCTATTTTTTTCTCTTTTTTATTTTTATTTTCTTGATGTTTATTCTTCATTTTTTCTTTTT
>NW_025865861.1:0-3638 GCF_002878395.1 Capsicum annuum
TCATGGCCCATAAATTTATCTCCAAAGGTTTCTTGTATCATCTTATTGGGGTTAAAGATTCTAGTGCCGAAAGTCTCCCTTTTTAGTCTATCCCCGTAGTGAATAAATTCCTGGAAATCTTTCCAGATGTTCTCCTAGGAATACCACCTGAAAAAGGAGATAGATTTTGGTATTGATTTATTGCTAGATACCCGTCCTATTTCTATTCCACCATATAGGATGGCTCCTGCAAAGCTAAAAGAGTTGAAAGAACATCTAGCAGATCTTATAGATAAAGGTTTTATCCGCCCCAGTGTGTCTCCCTGGGGTGCACCTGTACTTTTCGTGCGAAAGAAAGATGGTTCCCTTCGTATGTGCATAGATTACCGCCAGTTGAATAAGGTCACGATTAAAAATAAATATCCCCTTCCTAGGATTGATGATCTTTTTGATCAACCTCAGAGTACTAATTATTTTTCAAAGATGGAACTTCGTTCGGGATATCACTAATTGAAAGTTAGAGAGTCAGACATTCCTAAAATAGCTTTTCGAACTAGATACGGCCATTATGAATTCTTAGTCATGTCCTTCGGGTTGACTAACGCCCCTGCAGCTTTAATGGATCTAATAAATAGGGTTTTTCATCAGTTTCTAGATCTGTTTGTCATTTTATTCATTGATGATATTTTGGTATATACTAAGAGCAAGGAGGACCATGCCAATCACCTCCGAATTATACTTCAGACCCTTAAAGATCAAAAGTTGTATGTAAAATTTTCCAAGTGTGAATTTTGGTTGAATGCTATTGCGTTCTTGGGGCATATTGTGTCTAGTGAGGGGATTAAGGTTGATCCTCAAAATATTGAGGCTGTGAGAAAATGGCCTAGATCCATGACTCTAACTGATATTCAGAGCTTCCTAGGTTTGGCGAGTTATTACAAAAGATTCGTCGAAAGTTTTTCTTCCATAGCTGCACCACTTACTAAGTTGACTCAAAAAAAGGTGAAGTTTTTGTGGTCAAACTCTTGTGAGAATAGTTTTGAGAAGTTGAAAGACAAGTTGACTACTGCTCCTATTCTGACTCTTTCATAGGGTACAAAAGGTTTTGTTGTATACTGTGATGCATCCCAAGTGAGACTTGGGTGTGTTCTTATGCAGCACAATAAGGTAGTGGCTTATGCATCTAGGCATTTGAAGGTGCATGAGCGAAACTACCCTACTCATGACTTGGAGTTAGAAGTTGTGGTTTTTGCACTTAAGATCTAGCGGCACTATTTATATGGGGTACACGTTGATATATTTGCTAACCATAAGAGTTTAGAGTATGTTTTCTCGCAGAAAGAATTGAATCTCAGGCAGAGGTGGGGGTTGGAACTTTTAAAAGACTATGGCATAAGCCTGCACTATCATCGGGCAAGGCGAATGTGGTAGCTGACGCCTTTAGCAGGTTATCTATGGGCAGTCTTTCTCATGTAGGGAAAGAAAAGAAGGAGATGGTGAAGGATATTCACTGACTTGCAAATCTAGGAATGGGACTTTTGGATTCCGAGGATCGAGAAGTGGTTGTTCATGAGATAGCTAAATCTTCCCTTTGTGCAGAAGTCAAAGAGAAAAAGGTTGCAGATCCCATCTTGATGCAGATCAAGAAAGATGTGGGTCAATAAAAGGTATTGTCTTTTGAAATTGGTCGTGATGGTGTTTTGAGATACCACGGTAGATTGTGTGTGCCAGATGTAGATGGTCTGAGGAAGAGAATCCTTGATGAAGTTCACACGTCGAGGTATGTTGTTCACCATGGATCTACTAAGATGTATCAGGATTTGAAAACCATTTATTGGTGGAATAATATGAAGCGTGATATGGATAAATATGTTGCCAAGTGTTTGAATTGTCAACAAGTTAAAGTGGAACATTTGAGGCCAGGTGGTTCTTCTTAAGAGATAGCTTTGCCTTTGTGGAAGTGGGAGATGATTAATATGTACTTCATTATAGGACTTCCGAGGTCCCAAAACCAGTATGATTCCATTTGGGTGACTGTAGATAGGTTGACCAAGTCAGCTCACTTTCTACCTGTCAGGACAAATTATTCAGGAGAGTATTATGCCAAGCTGTTCATTATAGAAATAGTTCATTTGCATGGGGCACCTGTGGCCATCATATCTGACAGAGGTACACAGTTTTCTTCACAGTTTTGGAGATCGTTTCAAAAGGGTTTAGGTACCCAAGTGAATTTGAGCACGACTTTCCACCCTCAGACAGATGGGCAAGCTGAGCGCACCATTCAGACCCTTGAGGATATGTTGAGGGCCTGCGTGATTGATTTTAAAGGTAGTTGGGTAGAGCACTTGCCATTAATAGAGTTCGCATATAATAATAGTTTCCATTCAAATATTAAGATGGCACCTTTTGAGGAACTGTATGGGAGAAGATGTAGGTCCCCGATAGGATGGTATAAAGTAGGTGAGACACAGATATTTGGGCCTGATCTTGTTTATCAGGAAATAAAGGATGTAGAAGTCATTAGAGAATGGCTTAAGACAACTCAGAGTCGCCAAAAGTCCTATGCTGATGTTAGGAGAAGAGATCTAGAGTTTGAGGTTGGAGATTGGGTGTTTCTCAAGGTTTCTCCTATGAAGGGAGTCATGCGATTCTGGAAGAAAGGTAAGCTGAGTCCTCGCTTTATAGGACCATATAAATATTCGGTAACGAATGTTCCCAAGGGGGGGATATTATAACTCCCCGAAGTTTTTCTTAGCTAAATTTTTTCCCTAAAATATCAAGCATTGGCTTCTAGAATGATTTATACTTTTTTTTCCCAGTGGAATCCCTTAGATTTCAACTTTTCATTTCATAGATGATAGAATAAGTTTTCCGTCGACATAAGATGCGTCCAAAATGGACACTCGGTGAAGGAGTTATGGTTAATTTAAGTCCTAGTCGTAAAACACCATCATTCCTATCCTTGGCGCATTGCGGAGAGGGTGTAAATGACGATGGTTAATTTTTAGTGGGACTCCGCGATGGTGGCACATCGTGAAGTAGGCCAAATTTCCATTCATCAATTTCCAGTGAGCCATCGCGATAGTGGCGCATCGCGGTGGCCCATGAAATTGGGCTCCCAGTTATATTTTAATACCGATCTCATTAAGGTTATATTAGGTATTTTCCCATACCATTATCAGTCCAAACATGAGATTTCAACCCCAATTGAGCATATTACGCATACATGCACCAAAAATATTCAAGAACACTCTCTAGGGTTCCATATTGATAATCCAAATAAATCAAGATTCAACCGTGGGTTTTCAAAACAAATTGAAGATTTGGAATCCCCAAACCGTGGGCATCAAGAAGCATCTGTTAAATTTCTAGATAGAGGTACGTGGGGTTTATATTAAAAAAATTACATGGGCTTAAAACCATTAGAGCATGATTTTTAGATTTTTATGCATGAATTTCAAAGGGGTTTTGGAATCTATGTTCTAAATTACGTAGTCCGAATGTTTTAATGTTACTATTGTTTTGACCTTGTGGTCCTATCCCCTAAATTAATTTACATGTATATGCATATGTATGGAATTTGTGATTTAAGATCGTTGAGAGCATAAATTATGAACTCTCTCTTGTGTATTGAATTAAAGATTATGGTTTTGTGATTC
>NW_025865862.1:0-4252 GCF_002878395.1 Capsicum annuum
AGCTAATGTATATTTTTGTAAACATTCCAAGAAAACCAACACTTAAGCATTTACTAACATCATCGAAAGTTGGTATTTGAGTAACTCAGTAATGTACAAATACGAGTATGTTGCATAGATAACATACATGTATAAAAATGTCTATGTGGGTGCACCATTATCTTATTTTATCATCACGATAGTGTTCTTTTTTTCATTATAAAATCACAAATCACATATAACATTTCAACCATATTTCAATTTTTTTTAAAATTCAAGTGCTATACTTCAATAAAACAACAAATTCAAAAAAATAAAATTCTTTGTTCGCTCATTAGTTTTAACAATTCAACTATGTTATACTGTCAAAATAACACGTCCATGTTTTACACTTCCATAAATCACCAAAGTTAGCATAAAATAAGTCTTCCTCATCTATAATTAACTTGAAAAAGTATATCAAGTTATACAACCTTCAGCACCATATAAACCCATACTTTCACAATGAGCATTAAATAAAGGAGTAGAAACAAAGATATCATAGTTATCAATTTAACATCATGACACTGTTAACAAGAAATCATCCATGAAAAACTCTAAGATAACACCAAACTTATCACAATATAAGTCTTTCTTTGGCCTGACCATCACAATGACTAAAAATATTTCACCATATAGCATCACAATGACTAAAAATATTTCACCATATAGCATTTCAATATTCATACAGTAATATATATTATAGAAAATGTACTTTCATGATGTGACTATTCAGAATTTAAGATATCGGATGTGAGTATACGTCATCATTCCAACATTTGTTTGGTTGATACATAAGGTAGAATCAGTTCTTCGATTTCAAAAATGCAACTATTAAATCTAGTTGTCGAAATTCAAGAATTGCACATTTAACTTTATAGTGATCATCCTTATCTTTCCTGAAACATGATATTACAGTGTAATTCAATTAGAAAAATTATAGATTACATTTGAATTTAGAATAAGTAATTGGTGAATTACTTGTTCAAGTGTTGCTTGTAAAGACCTTCTTTTATCCAATCCTCAAAAACTTCCATCAGTTGAGTTAGAGACTCTCCAAAAATGCCATAACCTTCAAAAGAATGATTTTTACGCTCTATATAAATAAATTTTTTCTTTTCTTTAAAACTTGATTCAAAATGCGTCAAAAAAAAAGAAAATAGATCTTAGATGGCTTCCTATTGCACTGTGCAGGTGTCTTTTTGTGTAAGACCCCGCAAAATTCTAAGCTTAACTCAGTCCATTAAAGCTTGAAAAGAGGTTCCAGACTTAGAAATTTAAGCTAAGTGTTTATAATTAGAAGTATTTTATCCTTCATAACTTGGCGATGCGATTTCACCACCCTTATGACCTTAAAGTATCAATTTTTAGGTGTATTCATGATCAAGAATGTCAGTAAGTCACTTCGGGTGAGTTTTGGATTTTTTGAACCTTGTTTGAACCATGTTCAGGTGACCAAAACATTGGGTCGACGTGATCTCAATGCGTCGCGTCGCCCATCACATTGACAAATAATTTTTCCAAAAATTTTAGTGCAATTCTAGTGAACCAACGTGAACTCAACACAGTGCGTTGGTCATTGTGTTGATTCCATCGACGCGATGCGTTGGTCTGTGCATCACTGGGCACACTTTTAGTCATTAAAAGCCCGCGTCTAGAGGGATAATTAGATCATTTTCTAACCTTTAACTCATCCCTCAGCCCTCATTTTCCACCTTTGGAGTTCATGTACCTCTTTTAAAACTTCAAGTTTATTAAATTCATGAATTCTATGTTAGGTTTGAATGTATTCATGATTATGATGATTAGGTTTCTAATTCATGATTTATTCCAAGATTCATGTAAATTTATTTGACATGTATGTAGTATTATGTGAATTCATGTTAAAGCCCTTGACTTTGTAAGTTGGGATCGGAAATCATAATGCCTACATGTTGATTTGTATTATGTGCATAGATTATGTTCCCCAAGTGATTTATAAATTGCTCATGTGGATTAAATGGAAAAATCATGACATGCTAGCATATGTACAAGCTTATATCTTACAAGTGTTTGACAAAATGTCTCTATGAATGAGTTATGAACATTATAATGCTTTTCAAGATCATGCTATGCTTTACTTTTCATGTTATAGAGTCATGGGGGTATCTAATACCTGACAATCTAGCTGTTTACCTAGAATTACAGTAGCTTCAAAATAATCATAGTAATGTCACGTACAGTAGCATTCAGTCAGTACAGAACTCGATATATCTAGTCAACAAATAGAACTTAAAATATTCAATTAGTTACAGTACTCAGTAAACTCAGTCCAGTCCAGTCAGTCAATACGATCAGTAACAGTTCAGTCTAGCCTAGAACAGTTTAGAAATTAGTTCAATGTCTATTCAGTTGGGAGTAGGATTCAGCACCGAGTGAACCCGTAGATGGGGGCATTCCTGTTATTAAAGGGTTTATCCCTTAATAGAAATTCCTACATTACAAAACTATGTAGCCAACATAGGTTGAGATGTTTTCCTGTCAGTCTAGGGTTGATATATCTCGTATGAGTTTTTTTTCCAATAAGGGTTGATGAAAGAGCTTCATATCAGAGAGGGTTA
Organism: Capsicum annuum; assembly: GCF_002878395.1. Taxonomy (NCBI): domain Eukaryota; kingdom Viridiplantae; phylum Streptophyta; class Magnoliopsida; order Solanales; family Solanaceae; genus Capsicum; species Capsicum annuum. Next base: position 2,619 of record NW_025865862.1, read on the forward strand.
ACTCATAGCCATTGTTATTATCCCTTGGCAAGGTGCTAACACCCTTCCAACTGGGGTCACAGGTTGGACCCCAACTTAGTCATACTTGGGGTATGTCGGTTAGATGAATACTCCTACAGTTTTAGTTTTAGACTCAGTATAAAGCCTCAGTTCAGTTTTAGAATCAGGACTGTCAGATACAAGCACCTATCTCAGTATAGAACTCAGTTAAGTTCTATAGAATTAGGACTGTCAGAAACAGTCACTAAGTATGCAGTAATTCAGTATCAGTAAACTCAGATATGAGGCATTCAGTTATCAGAATTCAGTACCCAGTATTAACATAAATCTTAGTTACAACATGCGTAGTTATGAGCATATCATTGCATATTCAGTATTTAGAGTAGTGTCAAATATATATATTCTCAGTTAGTTATATTCATGTTACTCAGTCAATTATTGTTTATGTACATGAACCCATGCATAACAGTCTACCTCACTGAGCATACCCATACATTCAAAGTACTGACGCATACCTTTCTTTTACGCTATGATGTCTTATATCATAGGTTCAGATGCACGGGCTTCTGACTGTACCTATCAGCCTAGATTATTAGCAGTATTTTTAGTGGTGAGTCTTCATAGTTTGAGGATAGAGTTGTTATTTTAGTATTTTCAGTATATTATCAGTAGTCGGAGTTAGTTAGGGACTTGTCCCATCAACTCTATTTTTAGATAGTTTAGTTAGAGGCTTTTTAGACTAGATTATTTCAGACAATTATTTAGTTTTTAGATATGATTGTCAGACGTTCAGTATTCAGTATTTACGTATCAGTATATGATTCAGTTTTGAACTTTCTGAAAAATTTCCACCTAATTTCTGCATTATACAGTATTATTATTCAGTGATTACAGCAAGTACCAGTCATGGATTAGCTTGTGGTCTTTCGGAGTCGTAAGTACCGTGTAGCGTCCGAGGTACAGACTCGGGGTGTTACATTTTGTCATCAAACAAGATATTTTCTGAAGTAGAAATGCAGACAAAATTGTGGTATCGCTAATAAAATACTCATTCGAAATTATTGGTAGAGGCTTATAAACTGTCAAAGTCATATGAGACATTGAAACTGAAGTAATAGTCTCAAGTGGTTCCATTTCTTCAATAACGATGTCATCCATTTACTCAGTGCCAACATCTTGAAATTCTATGGTACAATTACAAATATTTAATTCAATCTCAAAATTGCAAAAAAAATAAAAAATAGACAAACATGCAAATATATAATTCATTAGATACATAAATTATGTCACAAACATCTGATATGTATCTCCTAGTCATTAATTTTTTTTCATATAATTCATACAAAAATATCATGGGAGGGAGATAAACTATGAATCAAATACATAATTCAATATCTAAAATATGTAAGAACCACATTGTACCTAACACAAAATAGTACTTTGATCTTTTGTAAGATATATATAATGTAAGAGATACACACTATAAATAATCAAAACATAAAATGTATCTTGTGTTACAAAAATATGTATGTCTCGTATAGATAGTTGACTCAAAAAATATAATGATAGTTACATACATTGAATATCTATACACACTATGTATCTTCAAACTAAAAACAAGAGATACATATATT
>NW_025865863.1:0-2500 GCF_002878395.1 Capsicum annuum
TCCACTTCATTTATCACAATGAATTCTATTTGTTCGATACACTATTGTCAATATAAATATTGAATATTGAAAAAATCGATTTCAAAAGAAATTTCATAAGAGAAGAAGATGAGGCAAAAAAGGAATTGATAGAGGTGCGTCGAGAAGTTCAATACCTTCTTGATCGAGAAAATGTCCTTGCTTGTACTTCTCTTTATTTTTCGAGATTGGGTTGGTGTTCACTGTACCGCTTGTGACGCCTATGCTTTGCATAAACATCTCAATTTCTAAGATAAAAGTAACGAGGGGAATAATTGACGAGGCGAGTGTTCTCGAAGAGAAAATCATGATGGAAAAAGCATGAGGAGAATTCTCAAGTTGAGATGTTAGAAGGTGCAAAATCAATGGGTGCAGGAGCTGCTACAATTGCTTCAGCGGGGGCTGCTATCAGTATTGGAAATGTCCTTAGTTCCTCGATTAATTCCATGGCGCAAAATCCATCATTGGCAAAACAATTATTTGGTTATGCCATTTTGGGCTTTGCTCTAACCGAAGCCATTGCATCATTTGCCCCAATGATGGCCTTTTTGATCTCATTTGTATTCCAAGTCCTTTAGTAATCGTTTACGGTGGATGGATAAGCAGGAAGGGATCCCCAGCTAAAAATCAGTAACTGCCTGAGAAGGTCAGTGAGGTTCCTGCTATGGTGAAAGATCTTTCACTATAGTGGGAAGAAGACATAGTGGAAGTGAGCGGAGCGAGAGCAAAGCAAGTTCCAGTGGTGGGTTGTCTTCGCGGTCCCACGACATAGCAAGAAGAGTGGCAATGCTGGGTAAAGCCATAAGCATTGAGCTTACGCGAACCAAGCTGCGAAAAAGACTTTTTGGGTAGCCGTCCTTCCATGCCAAGCCAGCACGATGGGGTTTCCCTTCCTCGGATCAAGAGGCTTGGACTATGAGCCCGCTTAGCAAACGAGGCTCGGGATAGGGTGGATGGTTATGGCGTATCGTAGATCGGACTCTTCTTTTCTAGGCTCCAGGCTAGAGAAGGGCTATTCCATATAAGCTGCTATACTAGCTCGAAAAGGACTGAAAGAACTTACATTAGGTCGTCACTTGAGGGTGAGGGGAAGGAGCGGTAAAGAAGTAAGGAGGTCGACTAGTTCGACGCTTGATTGAACTCAACATAGTTAGAGATTAGAGGAGATAGCCTTTCTTTCTATTGCTTGAGTGGAATCAGTTGACAAAAAGCTCGAACGTAATTGACTTCTTTCTTAACAATAATAAAGGAAGAGATGATTTGGAGAAGAATTCATTCCTCTCTGAGCAGTGAAGTGCCATATCCGTCAGAGAGGGCTTTATCGGCCGGTAAGATAGAGTTGGTGTCGGTAGCTGTTCTTGCTTAGCGGGATCAGGTCACCAATCGGTGACATATTTTAGGAATTAATATCCGTAACTCCCATTCTAGTACTTAAACTAACAAAATGGAATAAACAATCAAGACCTGGCTCAAGGCTAACCTCTCCACAGTTAGGGTCAGGAATGGGAAAAGGAGAATGAGTAGGACAGGCTCGAGGTCAATTCTTTCTTTTAGGAGAGATCCCACCCCCTTCTTTAGCGCTTGTTCATTCTATAAGACTTCCTTCTCGTTCACGGTGAAGGAATCAGAGCTGCTATAGAATCAGCATCTTTCTCTTTAACGGCAAGCTCAGGAACGAGAAGTTTTTCTCTGCTGGAAAGCAGTCCTTCACAGATATGGGAGCTTACTCCGCTGTTGCTGGTTTAGTAAGCTAAGTATTTCCATCCTTTATGATTATGAAAAAGGAATGGATAGAGAGGAGGCTCCAGGGTTTCTTTCTCTTGGTGTCAACATAGGAATGGGAGCTATTTGAATGGATGCCTTTTTCCCTTGTTGAATCAGCCAAGTCAGTAGCCTTTCTTTTATGCGAGATTGCCTGTTGATCCAAGGAATAAGGGCTGGCTTGATGCCAAGAATAAGCTAGTGGAGGAATAATGGCAGCTAAATCATCTGCTGTACAGTAGTACGTGTTAGGCAAATGGGATTTTTCTTTCCTAGGCTGAGGAGTGTAGTCAGAGGTCTTTGGTGCGTGAATGCTTGACTTAGAGCTTGAACTAGGGGAAATCCAACAACCATTTCAACTAGATACCATCAAGAGGGCAAGAGAGAAGGAGCCGATGAAATTCTTTCCGGAGTTCTTCCATGCTGACGTCTAAGCTCTCAAGGACTCGGATTAGTCAACAGGAATGAAATCTAAGAAAACTGGTAGCTCGAGCGAGGAACAGAGCCTAGCCCTATAGCTATAGGCTCTATAATATTCTATTTCCTCTGCTTTTCATAGTGTGAATCAAACTCATTGCTCATTCATTAAGAGCTCTTGTCGGTAAAGTATTGTGGTTTCGGAGGATCCAACTACAGGACAACCAGGAATGGAGGGCTTTCCCCCCTTTTCGCCCGACTCTTTGGTCTTAAGAACGCTGGTTTTAAGAATGAGTCATTGCCC
>NW_025865864.1:0-2136 GCF_002878395.1 Capsicum annuum
CATAAACATCAAGATTTCATAATAATCATCAAAAGATATGGGTTCATACTTCAAATTCATAAAAATCAAATAAAAATCATGCCTTTGTAAAGAAAATTACTTTTGGGCACAAGAACGAAAGAGAGTTCTCGTTGAAAAGCCCCACATACCTTAAATGATGAACTTTAGATCGATACTCATTTTTGAGATGTTAATCGTGCCGTTGAATGATGGTTCTTAGAGTTCTTGAACTAGCAGCTTGGAATCTTGAATAAATTTGCAGAATTAATGGTGAACTTTGGAGGTTCTCGAAGTTGGATGTAGGAGACTAGGGTTTTATTTTTAAAGGAATTTGATGAAATATAATATATAATGCTGCTAATAGCCTTTAATATAGGGTTTGGACGGATATTGAGTGTGGGGGAATGACCAAAACGCCCCTAAAAATCAAAAAAATTGTCGAATCTGACCTTTGGTAGACTGTTTTGATGGTCTGAAGTAGATCAACCATAACGTTTTACTCCGATATCCACATTAGATGAAACCAATTTCATTAGAAAGAAGACTCTCATATATTTTTGTTGATATATAGTATCTCACCCAGATCATTGTGTACGAGGAGTTATGTTCGTTTGAAGTTGACCCAAAAATTTGCTTTTGGTAGGCAGAAATAGATCGACCATAACTTTTTGCTCCGATAGACAAATTGGGTTAAATCAATTTCATTGGAAAGAGGACTCATGGAGATTTCCTTTGATATATAGTAGATCATCCAGATCATTATGTCCAAGGAGTTATGATCATTTAAATTTGGAGCAAAAATATGCCAGGCCTCAGTACTTTTTCCTGCACGTTTTACTGTTCACTACTATTCACGGTTCGATCGAAATGTTCATAACTCGTCACTCAGGTGTCCGTTTTGGATGATCTACATATAGTTGGAAATATTATTCGATAATACACACAATGGTGGGTCATAATCTAAGACATTATGTACGAAAAATTTATAATTCATTCTAGAAGATAGAACCCAACACGTTTACGCACAAAATTTCAACGAAAAATTTCCCGGGGTATTACATCATTCCCCCTCTTGGAAAAATTCATCCTCAAATGACGCTAGACATGCCAAGATTAGATAGGGAATAGATCATACAGCTAAAACTATTCGTTAGACTCATCACCACATCGTTTCTCACTCCGAATGCAACATAAAATACATAAATTCAAGAAACTACAGCTGAACACATAATAAATGACAGCTGAACTATTGCAACCTTTATCAAAAGTGCATGCTTTTGTAAAGAACCGTACCTTCGGGTTGATCGGAGTTCACAGAAAATAGGTGTGGGTACTTGGATCGCATATCCGCCTCAGCTTCCCAAGTTGCACCCTCAACAGATTGGTTTCATCACAACACCTTGACCAAGGGAACTTCTTTGTTCCTTAGTATTCAAACACTGAAATCAAGAATCTCAATAGGAATCTCATCAAAAGAAAGATTTTCTTGAATGTCAGCACTCATAGAGGAATCCACTACCACAGCATCCCTAATATGCTTTCTAAGCATGGAGACATGGAATATTGGATGAACAGAGGACAACTCGGAAGGAAACTCGACCTCATAAGCTACCTTACCAACACGGCTAAGAATTTTGTAACAACCAACATAATGGGGACTAAGCTTACCCTTCTTTCCAAATCTCTTTACCTCCCTCATGGGTGAAATTTTTAGATACACAAGGTCACCAACTTCAAACTCAAGGTCTCTCCTTTTAATATCTGCATATGACTTCTGACGACTCTGGACAGTTTTCAACCTTTCCCTAATCAACTTAAATTTTTCCATAGCCTCAAATACCGAATCAGGAGCACTCACAGCCGCTTCACCCATCTCGAACCAACCTATGGGTGATCTGCACTTCCTCCTATATAAGGATTCAAATAATGCCAAGCCAATACTAGAGTGGAATTTGTTATTGTAAGCAAACTCTATCAACGGTAAGTGATCATCCCAACTTTCTTTAAAGTCAAGTTTACAAGCTCTCAATATATCTTCTAAGGTCTGGATGGTCCGCTCAGCCTGACCATCGGTCTGTGGATGAAAAGAAGAACTGAAAAGCACTTAGGTACCAAGACCCTTCTGAAAAACTTTCC
>NW_025865865.1:0-1572 GCF_002878395.1 Capsicum annuum
CCTTTCTAGATGAGGGGGATTCCCTTAGCAGTAGCTTCCAACACTTAAGATTAACCTGCTCAAGTGCGGTCTAAAGCTTCTAGAGCACCGGTTTCAAAGAGCATGCTGACGTTTCTCGAAGAAAGGTGGCCGGGGGAAGGAGGGGGACACTGGGCAAGATCTATTAGTAGCGAATTTCCCATACAAAAAGAGTCACCTATCAAAAAGATACTTCGAAGGCTTCGGGATCGAGGTCTCATTAGCCGAAGAAGACCCTGGCCAATCCACGTGGGGGGGGGGGGGTGAAGCAGTGTCAAACCAAAATACCCAACAAGCATTAGCTCTCCCTGAAAAGGAGGTGATCCATCTATCTTATAGAGCTTTTTCCTCTCCTCTCTTTAAACTGAGAAAGAAGAAAGAAGTCCCTCGACTTTTATTTCAATAAGTGTCTGTAGACACAAAGTAGTGTGATGTATTGCTTTCTTTGTTATGTTGAATGAAGTTCTATATCTTTTGTTCACTTAATTAAGTAAAGTTGTGTCTTTATTTGGTTTGGTTTGTTGTGTTTGCATGTATGGTATTGGCCAAAACCTAGTCTAAAGTGTTCACTCCTTATGTGGAAGGCCGATCACGAACGCTACAGGTGTGAGAGCGATCCTGGTCAGGGAAGGCTAAGACGGCGCCTCGCATATGGGTAGCAAGAAGGCGCTTATGCCTTGACGGTGGGGCCTTATAGGGAAGGGCCCAGCCCAGTAGGGAAAGCACACACCCCACTTCAAGCGCACCATGTTCCGTTACAGAAGAAGCAGTTATGAGGCAGCCATTCTTTGTTGGAATCTCTCATACGAGATGTTCGGTGTTATGAGGAATGTTGGGACTTCACTTTACCTTTGAAAAGAACTACTATTATATCGACCTGCGGTTTGTCTAGTTCCTGATCGATTAAGTAAGTTTTTAATGGTCTGATGCTGTTATAATCCGTCAGCTTCGCTACCTTTAATGCTGTGCGATTGAATGTTGAAGTAGTGCCATCTTAAGTGTTGGGCTTAGTTGGAGTTGGTTTACCATACCAAAGAGTGGCAAGCAATATTATTACAATACTGAAAAGAACTTGTCGCGGGAGCAGCCAAAAAAGAAGAGACTCCTTCAACAACAAAGAAAGAAATTGCGTAAGTAAAGAGAAAGATAGCCATTCCTCTTGGGCGGTCCACCCGTACTTCGATGGTTATACGGGTATCCAAAGGACGAACGAGATGGATGTTTGTTGTCCCAACCATTCTTTTAGTCCCAAGTCCGCTAAGGGAAGGGCTGACTTAGAACAAAGTTTTCATGTTGTTGATTCCTAGGTGTAGCACTTCTTCCCCTATGCTTCCTATTAGCGCTAGTAGAGTAGGATTGACCCATAATACAGAACCTCTAGGCATAACCTTTCGCTTAATACTAGAATCGAGAATTGAAACATAGCTAAAAGTTACAACCGTCTCTTCTTATTATTCTCTGAAAACATACCTAGGTTTTGGCAATCACTCTACTGACAGAGAACCTAAGAGCTACCAATAAACCTTTAGGCAGGCAGCGGAAATGGTCAATGTC
>NW_025865866.1:0-3863 GCF_002878395.1 Capsicum annuum
AAGTCATGCTTAGAGATTTTAGGGGAAGTTATGCTATAATTATGCAATAATTCATGATACTTAACTATATTATCACATATGCTATTAATTATGTCACTGATTATGATGATGTGGCTACCGGTTCATGTCCAAATATTTACTATATATATACCCAGTTCAATTCCAAAAAATGATGTCAATATTGATTATACCTAGTTCAATTTTGAAATATGATGTTGATATTGGTTATACCCGATTCAATTTCGGAAGATGATGACTTTGATTATACCCAATTCAATTTTGGAGGATGATTATGATGATGCTATGAAGCCCAACAAGGCCAGAGGATGATTATGATGATGCATTGTATACCTAGCAAGGTCAAAGGATGATTATGATGATACATTCATACCTGGCAAGGATGGACGATTATTATGATAATGCATTGATACCCAGCAAGGCCGAAAAAGGAATATGTTGATGTACTGATGTGTACATCTACCGGTTTGAGTCTGGCTATATATATTTATATATATATAATATATATATATATATATATATATATATATGCATATAAAAGTTTGTTATAATGTTGATATTAGGGAAGTTGGTTATAAACCAAAAGTGATAAATGATTATAATATGGTAAAGTTGATGATTATTGAAAAATAAGGATTAGTGTGGGATATTTTTTTGAGTGACTAATCATGGCTAGTTGATAAATGAAGATTAGCTGGTAAAGGATGATCAGTTAATAAACGATGTTAGTTGATAAATGAGGATTATCTAATAAATAGTAATTAGCAAAAAGGTAGTGAATAGTTGCTAAATGATGACCAGAGGATAAATGATGACACAATCTGTCCCAAGACCTAATCGTGTTGGGTTCCTTAAGTCCAACCAGGACAAAAGACCACCCCCAATACCTAACTATAGCCTCCCTACATCTTATGTAGGAAGAATTCCAAACATATAAAAAAGTATAACAATAATAACATAAAGACATTATGTAAGTCTATAACCATGACCAAACAACTACAACAAAATGTCCAAGAAAATTCAATCCTAATGCCAATGCCAACACTAAGGCTGACACCAATATCAACACCACCATGCATATAGTAGACACACAAAGACTCTAACTAATGACAAAGAACATGCAGTTGGGACATGCCCCCGACCATTGAAAAAACCAAAGTCCAAGAAACAAAAATAATTTAAAGAAGTCCATAGCATTAAATGGAGTCTTCCAGAGTATGGAAACTTACCACTTCAGTCTTACCCTCGAATCCAAATTACTGAGAAGGAGGAGTAGTATGGCCAGCTCCTCCATTGTATGGAAATGTAGCACCCGAAGAACCTGAATCTTATTATCCACTCTTCTAATTATAGGTATATTTGCTTGCCTACATAGCTCTATAATCAAACATATGAATGGTAATACACTAGCCATTTTGTGAGCATGAATAAATATCGCATCATCAATTATTTGTCCAAAGTCAACCTTTAACCACTCAATCAAGCTGGCTACCAACAATGCCCTTTAATTATAAAGGTTAAAATATCCTCAGTAGTCATAATCCTCAATCTAACATTGGCCTAACAAAATTTTCCCTAAAACTTAAGGATGACTTTTTAATCCGCTCTTTGCCCTGAAGCAAAGATGGGTTACCATTATATATGAGAATCTGAGCCAACCATGGTTTTTGGATAGCCACCAGAGTCATCTGATGCTCTAAATCTAGTGTGATGATAGGTGATACATACTTTTGGCCAAATAACATTCTGCTAATCATATGATCATAGTTATCTACCATCACTCTTCTCACTGAAACCTATGTTCTATTCCTTATATCTGAGATTTTGGAACCTTTCGACAATCCTTTTCCAATATTGCTAAGTAATTAGTAAAAAATTCACGTACCAAATTTTGATAATATGAAGCAAGAGGCTTACTCAAACCTGCTAGCTCATATCCATTGAACCATTTTCCCAGTCTGGGTAATCATGAAGATTTGTTATGGCTATCTAATATTCTTCTATAATGGGTGTCCTTATAGTTCTATTCTAAGTAAGTTGGAGCCCATCAAAGAAGTGCTTCTTTGCACCCTTGACCTTTTATCTGATGGATTTGCACACCTCCAGGTCCTTACTCTGGATTACATCTCCTTTTTCCTATTCTTACTCAATTTCTGTATTAGGACTTGCTAGATCAAGAATTTCCCCTTGCACCCTTTCATGCCTAGGGATGGAACTCATGCTACTACTGCTATCACTACTGGCTCCCATTATTGATGATTCACCCTCATAATCAAACTAAGAGAGTGGTTTCTTATTATTTTCACTTTTTCAAGTGCAGTAGGCCACTCCTTTAGCATCCCTTTCTTGTTCACTTCTAGATCTTAAAGTGGTAGTGTCTGAAGCAATTTGAAATATCCCACCACCTCTCCTCGATTGAAGCTTTTGATTCATAGTACCTAATTTTTAAAGAACAAACCTCACAATTATCAGTGACTAATTAGACATTACAAAAAAATGCAAACTGCCTAAGAGTGACGGTCAGGCTGATAGTCTATTGGAAAACTAATGGCCAATAGCCTTGTTCGTCCCTCCTAATCATACTAATCAAAAATATCATGATGATCAAATTGTTAGACCATCGAAGTTGTGAAGGTCCATTGCAGTCTTCATCACTGTAAATAAGAACACGATGAAAATTTTATCTCGATGGCACCCTTTATAACGGTCAGTCACTAATGCGATTATCCATCAGTTAGGAAGTCAATGTACCAATTTTAGTTTTATGCTCTTTGGTGCATTTTTTCAAATACCTAGTAGGTCTATGCCTTATATTTGAAGGTTTTTCTGAAACTTCACTTTGAATTCATTTTAAAATTATGATAGAACACGGGTTACTCTGGTGTCACCCCTAACAAGCCATACCTATGCCTGACAAATATTTATGTTCACACAATAATTTAACCACATAAAAAATTTTCTCAACCCTGAGACACGTTTGAACGTACAAACTAAAAGAAGAATTTAGGATCATACCTTCTTCTTGCAATGCTTCCTCACACTTCTTAAAATTCTTAAAGTTTGAATAAAAATAACCCAAGTGCTTAAATAATAAATGTATAAAGCTGGTAAATGATGAACATAAGAGAGATGGATTATCAGTTTAAATAGTAAAGAGAAGAAACTAAAGAGTATTATGAAATCATGAATGTAATTTAAGGAGAGTGAATGTACAAGTGTTTCAACCATTTTGGGAGTTAAAGAGATAGAAACATGCATGTATATGATTAAATTGATTCTTTAAATACCATATTGGATTGGGCCAGATACCAAATTAGGCCAAAAAAGATAAAAGGTTATAGGCTTAGGCTAAACCAAGCATCAAAACAAAAGGTCAAATTGACAGTTAAACAATAGTCCATCTTATAAGCGATGATCTATCTGATTGTCTATTGTATCTTACCAGAATTGGTACCATGTTACCTCATATTGATAGCTAAAGAGATGGTCCATCACATAAGTGATGACCCGTCAATCTTCCCGTTAGCCCTTATTTATAGTATTTGTCATTTTCCCTATTTATGATGATCTAATTGATGACCCATCATTCTCTTGGTGGTCTGAAACTCTTGTCATCGCATCTTATCTATATTATACCTTTCCTAAACCATCTTTGTGACAGAATTAATGATGGTCCATCGGTGTCTCCATCACATCTTTATAAATATTTGAACTCCTATTCTCGAAATCACAACTCCTGCACACCTAATAAAAAAAATTAATCATGCATAAACAAATCAAAAATAACTATCTAAATGATGTTACAACACATTGTGGGTTGCCTCCCACTAGTGCCTAATTTAAAG
>NW_025865867.1:0-2225 GCF_002878395.1 Capsicum annuum
TTTTACAATATCAGTTCTGATAGTTAATACCACTGGATCATGTAATTAGTACTAGCAAATGACTACTCCTAATTGGTGTTCAAACTTCACAGAATTCGGGTGGATCAAAGCGATTGCAGCAAAGAATTGATCTGAAAAAATCCAATAGTAGGTAAAACCGACCGAAACCCCTGGCTTTTGCCAGCATGACAACGAGGAGTCCACTAAATGATCAAAGCATCGGTTGCTTCCACTTGTGACCTTCGTCAACTATAAAATATAAATACAAATACAAGCATGAATTATAAAATACAAATGCAATTGTATTAATAAATACAAAAATATAAATGATAGTGTGAACATAAATCCAATAAGTCACTATGGTATTTTTGTTATCAATCATAACTTGTGCTCCACAGTTATATTTTTTTAAAATAAAAATAAAATAAAATTAAAAAAAGAGAAATAAAAGATATAAAAAGAATAAAGAAAAGAAAAGAAAAGAAAAGAAAAAAATAAAAATTAAAAAAAAGAAGGAGAAAAACAAAAATAAGAAGAAAAAATCTAAAAAGGAGGAAAATATGAAAAAGAAAAAAATGAGAAAAAATACAAGGAAATCAAAAAAATAATAATCAAAAAGTAAAAGAACATGAAAAAGAGATATAAGAAAAAAATGATGGTGAATATAAATATAATGATCGGTTATGATGTATCTGTCATCTCTCATGACTTATACTCGACGTAATCATATTTTCAGAAATATAAAAAAAATATAAAATATAAAATACAACTAAAACGAAAAAATGAGAAAAATAAAAAAGAGAAAATTAAAAAGGAAAAAAAGAAAAAACAAAAATAAGTAAAAAATGGAAAAGAAAAAAGAAGTAGAGGCTAGAGATAAAATAAAATTAAAAAATGACCAAAAAAAAAAAGAGAGAGAGAATGAAATGTTATGAATTGTAATTTTAAAAGTTCGACTAGAAAGACTCATTTTGTTGAAACCTAAACTATTTTTGTAAGCTCCCATTAATAAAACAAAATCTATATCTATAATCTATATCTATAATCTAATCTATAATCTATCTCTATCTCTATTATATTAAAAGTGTGAAGGGCCTTGTAAATCTTATTTGAACTTTTTGTCGTCTTATTTGAACTTTTTGTCATTCATTAAAAGTTTCCACTTTAGATAAGATCGTCTTTTTCGCCTTTTAAATTACAAAATTTAATCCAATTTTATTTAAAGGTAATTACGTAAATTCAAAAAAAAAACAAAAACAAATCAATAAAGTCCTATTCCTACCAATAAAGTCATGTTCGTATTCTATTTAACAAAGTCCTATTCTACTTAACAAGATCCTATTTTACTTACATTACAATACCTCCATATTCTATTTAACAAAGTCTTATTCTACTTAACAAAGTAAAAAAAAATCATTTTTAATTAAATTAGGACAAAGAGCTCACTGCTTCTATAAATATGTTCATAACGTCCAGTTAATTTATTTCCTATTGTCTCAGCTTTTGTTGTCAGATTTGTCTCAGCCTTTATCTCTTTTTAAAGTTTTTAGATACAATTTCTTTCGGCCAATTTACCTTTTTTTCTTATGTTTTCTACTCCTATATTGTTGTCAATATTAATTATTAATTTAAACACAATTTTAATTGTTATGTTAGCTTAAAAGTTGATTTGGTTACATTAATCTTTCTGTCCTTAAGTTACTCATCTATTTTCGCATCCGTTCTTAATTTATCTAATTTGTGTTGCTGGTTGAGTCTATTTAATATTTTTTTCCCCTAACATTCTTCTCTTTTAGGTAAAAAGGTTGGTTTAATTGTATTGTTTTGATATCTTTATTAGTGTATTATTTTGCGGTCGTTTACAGGTTGTAGATGAATGTCTATCGATTTTGAGGAGTTTTTTGTGCGTAAAAGTTAGGTTTAATTGTATTGTTTTGATATCTATATTTTGTTGTAGTTTACATGAGGTAGATAAATGTTAGTCGACTCTGAGAAAATTTTCTAAATAAAGATTAGGTTTAATTGTATTATTTTGATATCTCTACTTTGAGAAATTTTTGAATGTACAAATTTGATTTAATTGTATTATTTTGATATCTATTATAATATTATTTTGTAGTTTACAGGTTGACTTTGAGAAATTCTTTGTGTAAAAATTAGATTTAATTGTACTATTTTTATTATTCTATTGCTTTATTGTATATTCTAGTGGTTGATGAATGTCT
>NW_025865868.1:0-2958 GCF_002878395.1 Capsicum annuum
CTACCTTCATATTCCATAGGTCCAATCCTTTTTCACAGCTTCGCAGGCGCTGTCACGTAAGGAGATTCATTATGGAGTATATGCAACTTCTGAACAGGTAATATGGGTTTATTTATGTTATGAACTGAAGCAGTCAGATGATTGTAATTGAAAGAGCTGTTTTATTTAGCTTCAAGTAATCAAAATAAATAGAGTAGCAGTATAACTGAAATAGAAAAATGACTGCCGAAAAAACGGCATAATGCCTAGAAAAGAGGAACAACTAAACTAGGATAATGACTAAAAATAAACTGCTATCCTAAAAATCTGTTGAGGTTTTTTGACCCATTCCTAACAGCTACTGAAACACAGTAACATCTCCTCCTGGATCAGGAGCTGCAAATTCCCAGCTTTTCTCTAAGAAACTCGAACCTGCTAACATGAAATGACTTGGTAAAAATGTCTGCTACTTGATTATCTGATTTGCAATAGAGTAAAACCAATTCACCGTTCTTCTGCACTTCCCTCAAAAAATAAAACTTGATGTTGAAGTACTTGGTCCTTCTATGAAACACAGGATCTTTGGATATTGCTATGGCAGCTTGATTATCCACAAAAATCGCAGTGCTATCTTCTTGCTCCAGCTACAAATCAATCAAAATTTTCCTGAGCCATATTGCTTGATTAACAGTAGCTGCTGCTGCTATGAATTCTGCTTCAGCTGTTGACTGTGCTACTGTTTCCTGTTTCTTTGAGCACCATGAGAAACACCCTGATCCAAAAGTGAAGCAATAATCGGAAGTACTTTTCATATCACAAATTGAGCCACCCCAATCACTATCATAATATCCATAGAGTTTAAAGTGCTGACTTTTGCCAAATTTGATACCATAGGCTAGAGTTCCTTTAAGATACCTAACCACTCTTTTGGCAGCTACCATGTGCAACTCACTTGCACAATTTAAAAATCTGGACAAAACACTCACAGGAAACAAAATGTCAGGCCTTGTTGTCGTAATATACATCAAGCATCCAATTAAGCTTCGATATGCTCCTTCATCAACTAGCTCAGGTCCATCATCCTTTTTCAGCTTTTCTTTTTGATTTATCAGAGTACACACACTCTTGCATTCTTCCATCCTAAATCTTTTAAGAATATCTTTCATGTATTTCTTTTGACAAATAAAGACTTCATTTCAAGATTGCTTGATCTCCATTCTAAGAAAATAAGTCATCTCGCCAAGATCAGTCATCTCAAAGACTTTCATCATCTCCTCCTTGAATTCTTCAATCAAAGTTATATTATTTCCTGTCAAGAGTAAATCATTGATATACGGAGAAATAATAATAATGTTAGAGCCAACTTTCTTGACATAAAGAGTTGATTCACTTAAGTTTTTTTCAAAATCTAAGTCTAGCAAATGGTTATCCATTCGGCTATACTAAGCTCTCGGAGCTTGCTTTAGCCCGTGTAAAGCTTTCTTTAATAGATAAACCATTTCTTTATGTCCTGGTACACTAAACCCTTCTGGCTGCTCAACATAAATTTCTTCCTGCAGCAAACCATTCAAGAAGGCAGACTTCACGTCCATTTGAAAAATCTTCCAACTTTTTTGTGCTGCTATAGCCAAAAGTATTCGAATTGTATCCAATCTAGCTATTGGGGAAAACGTATCAGAAAAATCTACTCCCCAAACTTGTGCGTAGCCTTTCACCACAAATCTAGTTTTGTGCTTGTTTATCAAGCCGTTACGATTGAACTTAGATCAGAAAATCCATTTAACTCCAATCACTTTTCTATCATGGCCAACTCCTCCTTCATTGCATCTATCCATTTTTGATCCATTTTTGCTTCCTCGTATTCTGCAGGTTCAAAAACAACAACATTGCATCTTTGATAAATATCAGAGAGTGACCTTGTTCCCCTAATAGGTTGATCATCCACCGATTCATCATAATCAAGCTTTGAATCATCATGTTTAACTCGAGACTCCTCATTCCAGTCCCATTGCTCATCTTCAAGGAATCATGTCTTTACTTAGCACAATCTTGCCTGATTGAGGTTGAAAGATCCTATAAGCTTTAAAAATCAAACTGTAGCCAATGAAAACCCTTGGTTCAGTCTTCTCATCAAGATTATCTCTTTTGACCTTTGGAACATAAGAAAAACACATACATTCAAATATTTTGAGATTTTTTACAGTAGGTTTAACACCATACCAAGCCATAAAAGGAGTCTTCTTTTTCACTGCCCTTGTCGGCAGTCTATTCAGCAAGAAAACAGTTGCGTTTGCTGCTTCTTCCCAGAATTTCTTTGGCAGGTTTTTTTCATGCAATAAGCACCTGGTCATCTCCATTATTGCTCTATTCTTTCTCTCACTCACTCTATTTTGTTGTGGAGAATATGGGATAGTGAGCTGGTGCCCTATTCCAGCTTCTTCAAAAAAGAAATTGAACCTATCTGATGTATATTCAGTTTCATTATCTAATCTAATGACCTGAATCTTGCAGCCGCTCTGATTTTCTATCCAAGCTTTGAACTTCATGAAAATTCCAGCAACTTCGGACTTAAACTTCATAAAATAAATCCAACACATTCTTGTTAGATCATCAATAAAGATAATATAATACCTACTACCATTGGGCGATGGAGTTCTTTGTGGACCACAGAGATCGATATGAATGAGTTGCAACTTCTCTGTAGCACTCCATGTGGAACTTTTAAATGGAAGTCTAATCTGCTTGCCAAGCAAACAAGCTTTACAACTTGAGAGATGCTCCTCCAAGTTTGGTAAATCACTTACCATTTTGCTTCTTTGCATAAACAACAAAGTTTTGTGATGAAAATGCTTCAACCTTTTGTGCCACGTTTCCGCAACGGAGGACTGACTTGTAAAAGCTATTTTTTCCTGCACTAATGGATCAAGGAAAAACTTTTTCCCTTTATTTTGATTCTAAACATTTCCTGACCACTAGGAT
>NW_025865869.1:0-3278 GCF_002878395.1 Capsicum annuum
TCTTATCGCATTTGACTCGATTATATTCATTTGGCCGGGGAATGTCCCAAGGTCACATTGTGCTTATTAATCGGGGAATGCCCCGACGTATCATGTATGTAAAGGAGGCTTGTGATCAAGGCTTGAGGCATCGGGTAAAGCATTGGAGCGTAGTTTAGGATTAGTGCAGGTTTACTTTTTAGTACCTTTTTATTTTGGGCTGTAATAATTAGACTAGACACTATATTTTGAACATATTTTGTTCTTTTTGTTTGATTGATTGTTTTGTGTGTTTTTGTGTGGTTCATATATTCATAGTATCAAATTAGCCGATATGCTCCACAAGCGACCGTGGTCGAACCACGGGATCGAGGGGCACCTAACACCTTCCCCCTCTATCAACAAAATTCTTAATTGGAATCTCTGTTCGTGGATCAGTTTAAAAGAGTCAAACGTTTTGAAAAAGGATTTCCAAAGTTGACTTGGTACACCAGATTTATGTCAAGTGGCGACTCTGACTTTTGATTGTTAAAAGTACTTTCGAAACAAATCTTCATTTTTTGTCACTTAATAATAAAATCCTTTTAAACTTAAAATTTATCTTTTTTGTAAAAAAAGGGTGTGACATGTGCTGAACCTTTGATGGTACTTGCTTGCCTTTGAACCTAATTAGTTTGGTATATTGAGCTTGGAGTGAAATATCATTAAGGATTGTATACTGTAGTTAAATGTTCTATTGGCTTTGTTCTTTTTCTGTTGTCACTTATTTCTGTTTTTGCTTATTTTATTCTACAATATGTTGGTTACAAGTACACATAAATGATAAGCTATTTGAAAGCAATTCTTGTTCTGTTTTCAAGATGCTAAATTAAAAGTATAAAATAAATTAGAATCTAGTAATCATATTCTGTCAATCACAATTAAATTGGTGTTTTCTGAATTATTAATTCAAGTTTTGTCAATTATATTTCAGTTCAACACTCAGCAATGTCTGACCTAAGCTCACTCTTGTTGGTATCCTAAAGTTATGAATTAAAAATTTCATTTTAGATTTGCTAGTTTATGTCTTGTATCTTATGTTCTCTAGCATTGTATAAGTTCAACATATAATGCAACATCTATGATAATGTATAAAGTTAAGTTTGTGCATTTCTTGTTAATTATAGGAACATATTTTTGTTTCATTTAAAATTTTGTATCTCACGATAATATACTTACAGGTTCATCATTGTAAATGTTTTACTTGATAGGAGTGGAGAAATGAGTGTTTAAATTGTGTTCCACAAATTGTGATTAGTGAATAGGAATCAAGTTGAGTTGACTTCCTACTCATGAAATATGTATTCCAGCAGGTAAAGCACCACTTTTCATTATGATCTCAAGTAATTCATTTTTACTTAATGTACATTTTTAAAATGTCTAGTAATTACTAATCCTTTTTAAAAAGAAAAAAATCAAGAGAGCATAGTGTTTTGTTTGAAACAACAATAGAAACTAAAAGGTAAACTGGAAATGATATGGTAAAATTGGTAGCTAGGTGGTTTGACTTCAAGCAAAATGATATGCAACCTACATAATTAGGCTCGTTTGGTGTGAGGGATAAGGAATAGCTAATTTTCGAATTAATTTTAGGATGGGTTTCTCCCATATTTGATTGGGATAAAAATAATGAGATAACTTATTTCGGAATTATATTGTTATTTTTATCTCACATTAAGGGTGGAATTATAATCTCGAAATAACTTTTTTTGGGATAAATTATTTCAAAATAACTTATTCACAACTAAACGAGGCTGAGATAGTTGTTTGAGATATGATGTAGTCGGCTAGCATTGTTATTTACTGGAAGTAAAAAAATCTTTTGGTGTTATTCTAGTTGCTAGTTTATGTCATTTGGTGAAGCACCCATTTGATGTAGAGGTTTGTGTCTTAGACGATCATGTCTTGTACTGCTTAATGAAAGTTATGTACTTTTGTGAATTAGTAGCAAAAATAACTTATTAAATGACAAAGATTAATATCAAGTATAACTTTAAAAAGAACAACTTCAGAGGAAATATAAGTGACAACTGAAGTTATAACTTAACCATTGTTTTAGAATCTTGCTGCAATTTCTGGGATCTTAAGGTTTTCAATTCCATCTATAAATGTTTGCTTTGTTTCAGAAAAATGTTAGTAATGTATGCAGTTTTCAGCTTTCCCTGTTGCATTTCTGGTTTATGTTATCCTCTTTGTTGAATTTTTTATTTGAGCCAAGGATCTATTGGAAACAACCTTTCTACCCTACAAAGTTAGAGGTAAGGTCCGTGTACATTCTAGCCTCCCGGGACTTCACCAGTAAAATTATACTGGACATGTTATTGTTTTTCTAAATATGAAAGGAAGCTACTGTATTGATCCTCCTTGGTAAATAAAATTATTTTTGCAGAGACTCATGCTCTTCTTTTTCCTAGAGGAAATCAGAGAGTATTATGATTTGTACTTCCAGCTAAAGTGAAGTGAACTGATAATAGGTGATATATTATCCCTTAATTTTTATTATTTGTCATGTTCTTTTCACTTTCATATTTTTTTTTCACAATTACATTGATTTTTTGCATTTGAGCCTAGGGTCTTTGAAAACAACCTCTCTATCTTCACGAGAACTGTTTACATCAACGTAAGTGTTCATTGTTAGTTCCTAATGTGTATTTTATAACTCATTATCAAAATGTCATTATACATGTTCTTTTTTGTAGATAAGTGTGCAGATCAACGCAATCGACAATGTGGTACCACAGTGCACAAGTTGAGAGAGGATTTTTTACGTAACTAAAAGAATAGATTAGGAATATGTTGTATTGGGTAGGATACTATATCTTCATTCCTTTTTGTAAGTGATCATATTTGGATTACATATATTTGGAACTATATTTCTTTAATGTATAAAATTCTGTATTGATCTACATGTGTATGATATGTTAGTTTCTTTGCATTTAATATTTGTGTTTATTTTTAATTTATGATTTTTGTGGAAGTTTATTGAATTACTTTTGATAATGAACAACAATTTAAAATATTGTTGCTAAAAGCCATTTTATAACAGATTTTAAACTATTCTGCCCACGAACTTTTTTGCAACAACTAATATTGTAGGAAAAAAGGATTAATATATCGCAACAAGTAATTTTTGTTACGAAAGATTTTCATAAGTCACAATTACACGATCTTTTACCAAAAAAATATAATTTATTGCAATAATATTTTTTGTTATGTTAAGTTGTCTTTTGGCAATAATATTTTTTGTTGTTGCATAAACT
>NW_025865870.1:0-2039 GCF_002878395.1 Capsicum annuum
ATTATGATGCATCTCGGCTAGGTCTTGGTTGTGTTTTAATGAAGCATAGGAAAGTGATTTCCTATGCTTCTAGGCAGTTAAAGGTACATGAAAGGAATTATCCTACTCATGATTTGGAGTTGTTGGCAGTTGCGTTTTCTTTGAAAATATAGCGGCATTATTTGTATAGTGTTGATGCGGATATCTTTTTTGATAACAAGAGCCTTTAGTACATGTTAACTCAGAAAGAGCTTAATCTCTGGTAGAGGATATAGCTTGAGCTTCTCAAGGATTATGATAGGAGTTTTCACTATCACTCAGGTAAGGCTAATAGGGTTGCTTATGCTCTTAGTAGGTTATCCATAGGTAGTTTGGCTCATGTGAAGGAAGGCAAACGGGAATTGGTGAAGGATATACACTGCTTGGCTAATCATAGAGTTTGTCTCTTAGACTCTAAGGATGTTAGTGCGATAGTACAAAAGTGGTTCGATCTTCTCTTGGTGTGAAGATTAAGGAGAAGCAAGTGCTAGATCCTGTCTTGATGAAAATCAAGAGTGATATTGGTAGGCAAAAGGTAATGGTGTTTGATATCAGTAGTGACGGTACTTTACGCTATCAAAGGGTTGTGTTTTCCTGTTGTTGATGGGTTGTGACAAAGGGTTTTGGATGAGGCGCATGAGTTGAACTATGTTGTTCATCCCGACTCGACAAAGATGTATCATGATCTCAAGGAGATCTATTGGTAGAATGGTATAAAGAGGGATGTGGTTAATTTTGTGGCCAAGTAGATGGTGTGTCAACCGGTTAAGGTTGAGCACATGAGGCCTGGTGGGTTGTATCAAGAAATAAAGTTACCTTAATGGAAGTGGAAGTGGTAAATACCGATTTCGTTCCCGGTCTTCCTCGGTCTCGAAACCAATTTGATCTAATTTGGGTCATCATGGATAGGATAACCAAGTTTGCGGATTTCTTGCCAGTGCGGACTACTTTTTTTGCAGGGGATTATGCAAAGTTGTATCTTCAGGAGATTGTGAAGCTACATGGGGTACCTATCTGAATTTTTTCCGATCGTGGTACACAGTTTACGTTTCATTTTTGGCGGTCTTTCCAGAAAGGGTTGGGGACTAAGGTTAGTCTGAGTACTGCTTTTCATCCACAGTCAGATGAGCAAGCGGAGAGAACTATTTAGACATTGGAGGATATGATTCAGGCCTATGTGATTGACTACGGTCGCAACTGGGTAGAGTATCTACCTTTGGTGGAGTTTTCTTACAACAATAGCTACCATTCGATATTTGTATGGGTCCTTTTAAGGCATTTTATGGCAAGTGATGTTTCGGTTTTTGACGGAGCATTGTGCATCTTTTTCTTGGGAAAATTGCATATTTACAATAGACCAAGGTTGCATTTAATGTTGGATTTTGGTGTTTTAGGGTAAGGAGCTAGCTGAAAGAGAAGACTCAAGAAATTAGCAGAAAAACACCATTGGTGGTCAAAATGATGGACCACTAGTTTTTTAGTGAACCACCAAACTGACCACCAGACCTAAAATAAAATTTAGGATTTCAGAAGACCTAGTGACAGTCAAAATGGTGGACCACCAGTCTTGTGGTGGACAACCAACCTGACCACCAAGTTTAGGATTTTAGAAGACCCACTGGTGGTCAAAATGGTGGACCACCAGTTTTGTGGTGGATAACCAACCTAACCAACAGATTTAAGCAAAATTCAGGATTTCAGAATACTAAGCAATGGTCAAAATGGTGGACCACCAGTTTTATGGTAGACTACCAACCTGACCACCAAATTCAAGATTTCAGAAGACCCATTGGTGGTAAAAATGGTGGACCACCAACCTGACCGCCAAATTCAAGATTTCAAAAGACACACTGGTGGTCAAAATGGTGGATCACCAGTTTTGTGGTGGACCATCAACCAGACCACCAGATTCAGGCTGAATTTAGGATTTTAGAACACTCAACGACGGTCAAAATGGTGGACCACCAATCTGGCCACCAATTTAGATGTATTTTTTTTGAATTCAAATTTTAAAATGTTTT